>NC_056745.1:3402641-3535141 GCF_019279795.1 Protopterus annectens | reverse complement strand
GTCCGGAAATCCCCATTTCCTTATCATGCTGAAGACTTGCGGATCCAGTTTCCACTCGTGGGGATCCATGAGGTTTCTGCTTAGTTCGTCTGCCAGAGTATTTATCTTTACTGGCAGGAATTGTGCCTGCAGATGTACTTGGTAAGTCAATGCTGTGTCCCACAAAGTCATGGCTAGTCTGCAAAGGAGATAGGAATGAGTGCCTCCCTGCTTGTTTATGTACTACATGACTGTGGTATTGTCCGTCTTTATCAGTAGTTGTCCCGGATGAAGTTGATCCTTGAAGGCTGTCAGGGCATTCTGAACAGTTAGCATCTCTTTTTGATTGATATGTAGATGCATTTGGCTTGTGGACCATGTGCCCTGAGTACATCTTCCTGCCATGTGGGCCCCCCAGGCATAATCTGATGCATCTGTTGTTAATGTCTGCCTGGCTGTGGGTAAAGTGAATGGCTGTCCCTTGTTGTAGTGACAGGCCTTTGCCCACCATCAAAACTCCTGTTGCAGGCAGGGAATGAGGGTAATTATTGTTTCCAGGCTGTGGCAATGTTGAGTCCAAACACTTTTTAGATACCATTGAAGTTTCCTCATATGCAGTCTTGCATATGGAATTAGCAGAATGCAGGATGCCATGAAGCCCAAAGCCTGCAGAATTTTTCTTGCAGATAACTGGGCCTTTGTTGCCAACAGTTTGAAATAAGTAGTCAGTTGCCTTTGTTTGTCTGGCGTGAGATAAGCCATCTGGGCAGTTGTATTTATGCTTGCACCCAGGAATATCATCTTTTGAGAGGGTACTAGTTTCGATTTCTTTTCGTTTACTGTGTACCCTAGACATGTTAGTAATCTTTTTACAAACTCCAGATGCTGTAGTAGAATGTCCTTGTTCTCTGCTTGAATGAGGCAGTCGTCCAAGTAAGGATATATTTGTATTCCTCTTTGTCTGCAGAATGCAATTACTGGAGCCAGGCATTTTGTGAAGACCCTGGGCGCAGTAGATAAGCCAAAGGGCAGTGCAGAGAATTGGTAGTGCACTGAGCCAGCTATGAATCTGAGGTATCTTCTGCATGATTGTCTGATTGGGACATGCAGGTATGCCTCTTTTAGGTCTAAAGTCACAAGCCAAGCCTTCTTACCCAACATGGGTAGAAACTGCTGCAGAGTCAACATTTTGAATTTTGGAATATCCAGATATGTGTTTAGAATAGATAGGTCCAGTATTGGTCTCCAGGCTTTGTCCTTTCTGGGCACCAAGAACAGTCCTGAGTAAAATCCTTGTCCCCGCTCTTGCTCTGGGTCTTGCTGAATGGCCCTCATGTCTATGATGGATGAAACTTGCTTTTGTGCCTCTGCCCATTGATTTTTTTTGGCAGGTCTGGCAAACCATGCGCCCTTGGCAGGGTATGAAAGCGAAACTTGCAGCCTTGTGACACTATGTTCAAGACCCATTTGTCCTGGGTTATTATGTGCCAATTTTGATGAAAAAGTGCTAGTTTTCCCCCTAAAGGTGCTGCCAGAAGATAAGTGCTTGGCGCAGGCAGGGGGAAGTCATGGGACTGCTTCCTGTATGGCTGTGATTTGTCTTCGCTGCTTTTGGAGGTAGACGCACCCCATTGTTTAGACCTGTATGTGCATTGGGGCTGGGATCTCCCTCTAGGGCATCTGGATCTTCACCTTTGTGGCCCTGTCTGACACTGGAAAGGACCAATTCTTTGTAGGCCAGTGTCTGCTAAATCTTGGAGGCTATACCTCTAAGAAATCCTTGATTGTTTGCATAGATTTTGCTTTGTCCTCCATTTTCTTCAATACCTCCTCTGCTTTAACACCAAACAAGGTATCATGCTGTAAAGGAGCATCTAATAATTTTGCTTTAACATGATCAGGCAGATTCTGTCCTTTTAACCAAGCATGCCTCCTAATGACAGAACCCGTAACAGAGGAGGAGGCCTCCAGAGAATCAAAACCACATTGCAAAGTATGCTTTCCAACTTGTTCAGCTGCATGCAATAAATCCTGCATTTCTTTGTTTTCTGCACATTCAGAATTTATCAACATTTTCTGTCTAAGCAGTGACATAATATATTGCTGATATTTAAGCATATGAAACGGAAATTTAAAGCCCTTATAGCCAAGTGTAAATCTTTTTTCCCCATCTGTCCACTGCCCTAGAATCCCTGTCAGAGGGGGTAGGATTTTTTGCAGTAGAAGCCTTGACCCCTTTGGGACCCTGAGATATAGTTTCTGGGTCAGCATCAGGGTTTTTAAAAAGAAATTTATGTGAATCAGGAACCCTGTAGTATCTGTCTGGCTTAACAAGAGCCGAAGGCAAGGAGTCAGGAGTCAGAGTGGACTCTGAAAAAACATCATCTACAATGTCTAACACAGGTGGAATAGCAAGGGGCCTGTGCTGAGGTAGTAAAAGGAAGTCTCTGAGCCTTTTCTTAGATTCTGAATAATCTTGGCTCTCCCAGTGGAAATACTCCCTCATGGTATGCAGAGTTTCCCTAAAATAATAATCCTCAGGAGGAGAGGCTGAAGGGATAGATTCTTCAGCATCAGAATCCTCATAGGGAGGAAGAGATGGAAACCTGATCTGAAGATTCATATTCTGTCTCTTGCCTAGGCCTCTTATCGGGTACAGGCACCTAGGAGGTGCAACATCCACCTGTGAGACAGTCGGATGTGGACACATGGCAGGTTGACAATTTAGCTGCAGTGGCAAATGCCTGTGGACAATTCCCTGTGAGAATTGAGGAATCCACTGCAGCCTAACCACAGGTGGCAGATACAAACCCCCACAGTGATACACTGTGCACACCCTTAGAAGCCACCATGTGCAACTGTCAGTGGAACATGTGGCTGGCATAGCATGCCACGTGGGCATGAAAGTGGTACCATGAAACCTGTGTGCTGTTGGCAAAGCCTTTATTAATGCAATATGCAACGTGGTGTGTGTAATGCTTGGTGCGTACTAAACCCAAATAGTATCACAACTTGTAGAAATGTGCCACAGCAAGGAGGAAATCCTGCACATCACTGTAGTCACACTTATGTTGTAAGATGTGCTTTGGGCGACGCTGCCTTACAACAATAGCCTTCCTACACGGTGTCACAGGCATCCCCCTCAAAAGAGATTCCCGTCGGGTATCTGTCAGGTTCTGCTCCTGCTGCAGAACAGACAGAAGGTCAGATAGCTGTACAGTAGGGCATCCCAGTAATACCTTCAGCTGACGATGCCATGCCTTCACCTAGTTGTTAAGACCATGGGAAGTCCATTTCTGAGACACACACATTCCAAAACTGCAAAGGGTACGACGATGGCATTCATGTCTGTGCTGAGCAGCGGGATGCATACTTGAGTGGTCGGCCTCGTACATAATGATGGTCTCAAAAAATGCCAACAGGCTCAGCACAGTCCGGTAAGGAAGCCACAATATCCAGAAATGCAGGGACAACATCATCCAATGGTAGGAATGCCAACGCAATTAGCTTGCAGATGGCAATTGAGAAAGCAGTGTCCGTGCCATAGAGGGCCACAAGGTGGTGAAGCTGGATCTGGCGCCAGATGATCTGTGCAAAATGGAATAGGCATCCCTTCAGAATACTCCTAGGGAATGCCTTACGGCTGGCACGAATTGCTGCCTTCTCAAAATCAGTCATAATATACTGTGGAGACATGGTGCATCCCTGTTCAGTGGCCATAACTGTCAGTACCTCCCACAAAGCAGTGTATGCAGACTCCGACTTCCGTGTCATGAGACAGTACACCAGGGGTACAAATCCTTGTTGAGGTGGGGGTGCCAATACATCCATGTAATGTATATAGCTGGCTTCATATATCAGCCCGTGTGGGGCAGGTGCCATCTCCAAGAATAATGTCGGACCTGCACAGATCGGTCAAATTTTGTTTTGTAGTAAGTAGTACCAAGGAATCTGTCCCATCCATATCTGACCTTCTATGGAGGATGAAGCTGCCACTACAGAGTGGATACTGGCTGACATCAATATCCGCAAGTGTTGCTGGAGGTATAGCCATGGATGCCCGTGCCCTCTGCTGTACCCTGGTCATGCTTCGACGAAGGGATGCACGACAAGGCATCTCCTGTAGTACGTTGTCATCCGCTGTGCCTAGGACACTCTGCATTACAAAGCTTGGCAGTTTCATTACCGGTTACTGCCTGCTGCCGCAGTTCTGCTCACAGTGTAGCCACCTGGGCCATTGTTGCATCTGGGCCGTGCTGGTGTGGCAGTGATTTCAGCAGTTCTTCCCCCTCTTCCTGGTGAACAGTGATGGCATGTCCTCTGCATACCTTTAATCTCCACTCGATACATGCCCAGTACCGTTTTGATGGTGCTTCATGCTCCAAATGGTAGAGGTACCCCTCAACCACCAGCATTGGTTTGCCACGTTGGCTGGGCAGTGCTGTATCTGTTGCCAAGCAGACCGGGGCTATACAGATACATATATTCCAGCATGGTAGCAGCACTTGTTGATGGCCTCTCAGTATCCATCACAGCCAGTCTAGCTGGGAACAGGATGTACAACCAGCCTTGGAGCAACTCCCTTCCATACGGTAGGTTACTCGCTGTACAACACCTTGTCTTGTACCCTAAGTAGCACTGCCTGCCACAGTGGCCCTGTACAGCTTTTTGCACTCCATCCTTCTCTGACTGCCTCTCTGCTACGGTTTAAATATCTGCAGTTAACACAGCCCTGGAGTTGTCATATGCTTGTAATCTGGTAGGTGTCTACAAAGCCTAATTGCAGCACAGGTTCTAAGTGTACTGCACCGGCCCCCTTTAACTCCCAGTTGTTGCTGCTGCCCAATCAGGGTGTTGGGCCCAGTCTCAGTTTCATTGGCAGAAGTTACATAGGGAGGTATCTCTGTGTTGCACCCTTGTCTGCCTACATTGGAGTGCGTACTTGTGTACACTCCAATTGCAGTGACAAATTGACAGGTTTGGTTACACCTGCAATACATACACTACTGTGGAGTGGGAGATGGGTTAATGCTACTGTGTATATCTCCTGCTACTGGGTTAGAAGTCCATGCTTGCCCAGGTTGGCATGATCCCACCTGACACTGCACTTGGGGCTCTGCCAGGACAGGTACTGTCTGTTGCAGGCATGTCTCTAATTTGGGTTGGTCCTATACTAAAGCCCTCCTGCTGTGACATGCTTCCTCATATTACACAAACAGGTCTTGCATTAACTTGTACTGTGTGTGGGGTATTGAGTCTGATACTAAAGTGTCTGTTCCTTTAAAGCTACAGCCTGACACATGAGTTGTTATTCTATTCCGCATTGCTCAGGGTTAGCTGTGCTGTGTTTTACTGTTCGTACTATGGATTTTACTTCCTGTTTCTCGGGGAACGTTTGCTCTGCTTGTGTGGACAACAGGGGCTGTAAAGGCAAGTACTTCTTTTATTTGTGTGTTTGGTTCACTTGTGTAGCACTACCGATGTGCCGTTTGTCTGCTCAAGCAGTTTCTCTTTGCTGGCCGTGTACATTTTCAGTTGACAGCCTGCGTTTTTGCTTTAGGGGCCATCTGCATTTGTAGGTTTTCCTACCGCCGTAGATTACCATGGCATATCTCTCTTTCAGCTGCAACACTCTAGGGTCTAGCGGTGCTGCGGCCTTCCAGTTTCGGCGATGTAGCTCGCGGGCATTTGTCTCGCGATCTACACGCCGGAATCCCCTCTTATCAGGAGGGATACCTGATCAAAGTAATTAGGTCTTTGGCCATTTTGAGCATCTGTTTTTAGGCACGGAGGCCTGTCCATGGGGCTGTTGTACTTGTTTCTTTGTCTTTAAAGTTGCTTTAATCTTTGCCTTTGAAGTTGAAGTCATTTTTACATATAATTGTGTAGGCCTGAAAACACCCTCAGAAGCCGATGCCTGCTCAGCGGCTCCGGACCCATCCGAGGGAATAGTTTCCGAGGTTCCAATACCTTGAGTTTCCAGTGGCCTAGTCGGCTCCACGTGGGAGTCGGTAGCGGACTGCGGCTCTAAAGTAGCGGGTGTCAGGGGCTGCGAAAGCGCCTCACTGAGAACCGGCGACTGGCTTAGAAGAAGCCTCGTTGTCAGTTTTGGACCTCGGATGCTTGTCATTTTCTTTTTCTTTGCATTTCTTATGAATTGCGGTAGTCGGATGGCTATCCGACATCATTGTGTAATTAAATCTTCTGCCAAAATAGTGAAATACAAAATCGTACCAACGCTTAATAGTGCGTTGGTTAAATCTAGCACAGAACCGACAATTAGTAATGCCGTGGTCAGGGCCTAGGCAAGGAATATAGTAGGAATGAAAGTCCTTATGAGGTATTTGCTTCCCACAAGAAATACAATTATTAACTTTTTCTGACATCGGTCTGGAGCAAGAAAAAAGTTGCCCCAACGGGGTACTTAGCTTTTAATGAAGACTTCGGATCTGAAATTCGAACACGAAAATCTCAGGAGTTGGCCGACTGGCACTTGCGAACTGCTTTTGCTTCGGGCACCGTGCGGCAAGAAAGACTGAAGAAAATGGCGTCGGCTGCATCTTTTATACCCCTGGCGCAGTGATGTCAGGGAGGAGGCGACAGCATCAGACGCCGGACCTAGACTTTGGAATTTAGGCCGACTGCGGGTAGCCTGCCAGCAGGATAATCCAATTGTAATGACTCCAACAGTGAAACACGATGAACATCTGCATGTGCTGGATATTAAATTGCACAGCATATCTGTTACTGCTGAGGTGGGGGGCGAACATAGTAGTCATCACCAGGTACCCCTCATTTGAGCCAGCATCCCCATTAACTGTGCATGAGGACAGTTATTTTGTGGTGGAGGTTCCAGTTGTTATTCATATATATAAATGTGGACACATTTATCCATCTACCTATATACCTCTGATGTCATATGATGTATGTACGAGTCATACATTTATATCTACCTGTGTATCTCTCTACATTTACAGATCTATAACTGTCCATATGCCCATGCATGATTGGCTCACAATATTGGCCTGTCCCACATTCGTCTGGCCAATTGACATGGATGATGTCAGGCATGTGGTCAGTCAGGAATGCCAATACATTACAGTTTCAGAAATCATGTTGTTCAGATTATGTGTATTACAACAAATCACTGTTTAACTAGCAACATTTTACATGTATATGTACAATATTTCACATTTATCCCAATTTGTACCCACATTTGTCACACTGTGTCCAGAATGTTTGCAAAAAGAGGTTGAGTGTTATGATACTAGTACAATTCCCCTTATGCAGACTGACTGTGCTGAATGATATGACTAGGAATACATGGGATTTATGTATATCCGACATGGTGTAGTGTTAATTCACTATGATTGTGGTATGCAGGGTCCTGGGTTTGGGCCGTGCAGTGGCTGTTAATTATGTTGCAGGGTTGAACAAGGGTGGTGGGATACAGGGTGATTAAGGCACTTGTAAGCAGTTGTAATTGTGTTTGCGCGATGGTAAGCATTGCCAACTACAGGTAACATCCAGTTACACCAGGTTAGCCTCGAAATTGCTTACTTTGTGTAAGCAGTGCTTACCGTCACACAAACACAAACCTCCAGTTACATATGCCTACAGATAGTTTGTGTCAGATTTGCTTAGCCTGTAAACATAAACTCACTTACTAGTGCTGACATATGCTTACTACAGCTTATTGTTGTTTAACCTAACTACTGCTTTATGCATTATGATATTGAGATCTCACATGTGCATTTCCTGCAGTACTCCAGTTTATATATATATATATATATATATATATATATATATATCTGTTATTTCGTGACTGCAGTACTCCATTTCATATATAAATGTTATTCCGTGGGTTATGCAACATACATATTACCCATAACATGGTTTGCCATGGGAAATGGTATGTCTCTGTACCTTCCCTGTGTCCCCCCATCCTTTCTCACTGACATCCACGGGCCGGTCCCATTAGAACAGGTTCATCCAACCCTGGCACGCCACGGTCCATAATGTCATACTCATCATTCCCTTCCCCCCCATTCCTCCTCCACATCAATCATCCTTCTTACAGGTCCCAGCCGAATCTAACCACACCACTACACATTGCCCACTCTCTACTTCTCGGGACCCTTCGTGTATGTTGTCCCAACCCATTGATCTTCAGGCTTCCCACACATTTAGTCCACGAACATAAGTTACCATCTTTGCTTACCTTTGAAGCATGGTATGTTACCCCGAAGACTCTTTTTAGCAGTATTTTTGGGGTCGTTCCCACCAGGGTTGGCCATGCGTTTATGAGTAGACTTAGCAGGTTGACACTTTCTCCTACTGGTAGCATCCTGCCAGTAGTCTGGGAGCCAGTGCTGTGCTACGCTTAGCCATGTGTATTATTTGATTTGCATGATATTTGCCTTTTGGCATTGATTTCCCCTTCACCATTTGCTATATATGTGCCATGTGTCCTTGAGACATGTGTACATACACTGTATGGGGTCCTGAGAACTTCTACACTTAATTACAATAACACCTCACATCTGGACTTACTGCAGTACTCCAGTTCACATATGTATGTTCTGTAGTCAGTTATGGCACATATGACTGTATACTGATGCCTTTCACAGGTTCAGTTTGGTTATACTATGGTGAGGACATGTTTACTACTACCTCATTCTCCTGTACTTCTGTTATGGCTTGGTGGATAGCTACTGGGACTATGGTGTATAGGTTCCTGGGTTCGTGACCTGCATGGTTGTTTATTTTGTTGCTGGGCTGACAAAGGCCCGTTGGATACAGAGTGATTAAGGCACTTTAAAGCAGTTGTAAGGCCTTAAGCCCACTTACTAGTGCGTACATATGCTTACTATTGCTTATTTGTGCTTACACCTGCTTACTAGTGCCTTACTCCGTCTGACACTGATACGTCACGTGCATTTCTTGTGGTACTCCAGTTCATATATATAAGCTATTTAGTGGGTTTTACAACAAAAATATTGGTTATAACGTGCTTTGCCATGTAAAACAGACTGTGCTACAGTGGGACTCAAACCGGGAATGCCTGCTCATTAGTCGGATGTTCTACCCACTACCCTATTGCTGTTCTGCTTCATTTGCATATTTCTACAGTAATGTAACACCCATGTTTCCTTCTCCTGGCCCCCGAGCTCCATGTACACAGTATCCATCCATTCTCCAGTTACTAGCCCAGCCATACCACACCTCCACACATTTCCCTCTCTGCAAGTGTCAGTACTCCTCCATTATACTGTCTCGATCCAAGCTTCTACAGGTTCTTCATCCGTTTAGTCGACGTATGTATGAGCCTTCCAATGATCCTCCTCCGATACTGGTGGAACCACCTATGTGACTCACAATTTTTGGTTCGTCCCGCCAGAGACGGATCTGTTGTGTCAAGAGTAGATTTAGCTGATCTGCACTGTTTCTCCTACTGGTAGCATCCTGCCAGGGGTTTGAGAAGCAGCGGTTTGCTCACACACCAGGCCAGCCTCATCTCCCGGTTCTACGGAACAGACGCCCCAAGTGTGACATTCTGTGCATGAAGCATGCCCACACGCTCCCATGGCGTGCACCGTTTTTCATTATTCTCTTCAGTATTATGCAAGACTACTGTTCTCACAGTATGAGTGGACAGGCACTGTTCTTTGATACACATAGACTACTCAGAATACTGTGATTGAGCAATGTACACATGTTTGCTGGTATTAATCTACATACTTACATACATTTCCTATACTGTTGAATGACTGTGCTGAATGATATGTTTGTGATAGCAGCTGAATGTGCATCTGCCATGGCCTAGTGGTAACTCCCTTAGACTACAGTGTGCAGGGTCAGGGGTTTGCAACCTGGGAGTGCAGATTATTTTGTTAATGGGCATGGCGAGAGCTGTTGGCTACAGAGTGACTAAGGCACTGTAGAGCAATTGTAGGCGGGTATGCGCTGGTTTGTGCAAGGCTCAGCATTGCTAACCTCCAGTTACGGTGCCTTACACTGAGTTGGCTTATGCATTGCTTAACCAGTGTGGGCATTGCTTACTGCCGCCCAAACAGGCTTAAACCCGCTTGCTCCCACATACCCCCACGCTACTTCATGTATTTAGTTCACATTTGTTGACTTGGACAATCCGACTGGATGCTTGTCCATTTTCAGCGGTGGCCCGGGGAGTGGAGCTCCACAGTAAACCCCAGCTACACATTACAAGTTATACTGAGGTGTTCACATTCATAGAGAGTAACAGACTTAACACAGCTATGTACCATATTCTTCATGCTTCATTTACATTAACATGTTGGTATTATACATGCTTAGGTCAGGTTTACATGTCGGGTATGACTGTTGATAAAGGTCAGTTTAAGGTGAAGTTGGATTCCAGTTTAACAGTTCTGGATAGGTTATACTCGGGTATTCGGGTTAGGTTTAGTTATTCCATACCTGGATAGGTTACCCTCAGGTATTCGGGTTAGGTTTAGTTATTCCATACCTGGATAGGTTACACTCAGGTATTCAGGTTAGGTTTAGTTATTCCATACCTGGATAGGTTACACGTAGGTATTCGGGTTAGGTTTAGTTATTCCATACCTGGATAGGGTACACTCAGGTATTCGGGTTAGGTTTAGATATTCCATACCTGTGTGGTAGAGTAGAGGAGAATAGTGAAGGGATAGGTTACACGTAGGTATTCGGGTTAGGTTTAGTTATTCCATACCTGTGTGGTAGAGTAGAAGAGAATAGTGAAGGGGTAGGTAGGTAGGTAGTGGGGAGACATTGTAACAGTATAATTGGCTGTTGGAATAATTGGTAGGGGAGCAACAGGGAAGGTTTGAAGGATGTTGGGATTTGTAAGTGAGGCAGGACAAGAGGTGTCGGTTTCACTAGCTGTTGTAGGGGTATACAGAGTGTAAGTTGGGGGGGGATTTCACCAGGTGTTGAGCATGTGCTGACCCAAGTGTGCTTGAGGTGTTCCTTCATGTGTTATTTACATCTGTCCTGTGGGACAGCTGAGGTAATACATGTGGGTAGGGGGTTCCAGATTCTGCCAACATAGTTGGGGAAGAGGGTGTCACCTACTCTTAACTGCAAACATTAACAGTTTAACAGTAATGAAAAAGGGGTTGATAGGTAAGTGTTGTTAATGGGGCACAAAGAGGGACAGATAGTAGGGGAAATATCCAGGGATGTGCAGAAAGGCTGAAGGGAAGGTCCACAGCTGGCCATTTCGTCTACAGCAACAGCTGTGCATATACACACTGCATTTGGAGGTAGGTTTGGACACACACACCCCTGGGTGGGGGTAAGGACAAAAATAATAACTTTTGATGCCAATTAGATCGGCTTACATGCCTACAGTGAGGTGTTGCGATCATGTGTTCTTTGGTGTTATTTAGTGGGATATGCAACAACACATCTGGTTATACCATACTTTGCCATGTAAAATAGACTGTGCTGCAGTGGGACTCCCACCAGGAGTGGCTGCTCATTAGGTGGCAGCTCTGCCCAATGCACACTATTGCTTACATCCCCGAGGCGGTCCGAATAGAACCGCTCCAGCCAACACCTGCATGCCTCGGCCCATAATTTCATACCCATAGTCCCCCCCCCGCATCTCCTCTACAGCACTCATCCTTACTCTGTGTACAGGTCTAACCACACCACTACAAACTTCTCTCTCTCCACTTCTCTGGACCCATCTCGTACGTTGTCTCGACCCATGGATCATCAGGCTTTCCCACCCTTGTAGTCTGAGTACAAACACGCCCTGCCTTGAAAAGTCATTGCACGGACGGAACTCCAATCACAAGAAAATTTGTGAGGTGTCCCGCAAGGGACATTCCTGTCTCTGCTTCAAGATTAGACTTAGCGGGTCCACAGTGTTCCCTCCACTGGTTGTATCCTGCCTATGGTTTGGGAAGCAGTGGATTGTTTACATTGTTTGTGTGTTTGTATGTTTACCCTGTCTGGCTGGGGGGGGGGGGGGTAATGGTACGTGTTACACGTATGTTGATTGGGCCCCTCACCCCCATTGGCACGACCTGTGATCATATGTCATTCTTATGTGCTGTATCATATCATAGATATATATCTGTGTATACACACACACACACACACACACATATATATATATATATATATATATATATATATATATATATATATCTATATATTGCTGTATATACATCTAAAGACATGTGGATGTATAGTTGTCCGCATATGTATATATCTATATGTGGGTATGTATATATATATATATGTATACATATGTACTACAGTGAGGGAGAGGTATATATCGATTTAGTTATGGGTGTATATATATATATATATATATATATATATATATATATATATTTATACGCACACACACACACACACGCATATCTACATATTTAGCTACATGTCCCGTAATGTAGACTGGTATTGCTGGATACTATGTTTCGTGTACATACCAGCCAACCTTGTGTGCCACATATGCTCTGTGATACCTACAAATAAAACAGTTACTGTAAACAAAGTCACACGTACAATCTATTGTTGGTACCATGGAAACATTCGTCCCATGCGGGACAACCTAAAAATTGGGCATTCAACGTTCATCGAAAAACAGGGCTGCAAAGGTATCCATGGCTATGTGCATGGACAACAGCGTGTGGCAGACCTAGGACACTTGGGTCGGGACAACATACTGGATTGTTCCCGGAGGGGGGGGGGGTGGAGGGTGGGCAATGTGTGGTGGTGTGGTAGCTACAGGCCGGTAAGCAGTGAAGGGATGGTGGCTACGTGTGTGCAGCAGGGTGGGGGCAGAACTGTGGGTAATGAATGCATGGGTCGAGGATGTCCTGGGTTGGATTGGTATGTACTGGTTGGCCCGCCTAGTGGGTGGGGGAGAGGGGAATGTGATATCAACATGTGAACCATAACAGACCACCAATTTAAATCCCGATTTAAATGAAACACTTCCAATAAAATGAGCTTGATAGGGTATTGCAGGGCAGACGTGTATGGCTGGGGGGGGGGCATGCCAATTCGTATGAGATGTACATTATTTGGGGCCTCTCAAGCCCATTAGTGGTGCATGTGGACATATATGTTTCTGTTAATCTACCATTGCTATCTACAGATGTCTGGCCATATATACTTATATGAGTATATATATTTGCTTACATATTTATACCTATGTCTGTATATACCTACGGAGATATATATATATATCTGCGTACATATATGTAACTTGCTGTGTATATGTGGACGTACAGGTGTTGACATATATATGTGTAGATGTCAGCATTTGCATGTATATATGTTCATATATTTGTATATATATGTATATATTTCTGGTATTTATATATATATATAATGTATATATATATATATATATATATATATATATATATATATATATATATATATATATATATATATGTAACTACATATATAGATATATCCATTTAGATAGTAATATATTTACACACACATACATCTAGATGTAGTTATACATTCTCTACACTGTTGCATGACTGGGTGGAGTTATGTTTCTGGCAACATACGATTTATGCATATCTGGCATGGCTTAGTGGTAAATCATTTTGTGTATGGTGTGCATGGTCCTGGGTTCGAGCATTGCAGAGGCTGTTTATTTTGTTGCTGGCCTTCTGCTCATCTGTGCTTACACCTGCTTACAGCTGCCTCCTTCATTATGATACTGACTCTTCACATGTGCATTTCCTGCAGTACTCCAGTTCATAAATATGTTATTTAGTGGGTTTTGCAATACAAATATTGCTTATACCATGCTTTGCCTTGTAAAATAGACTGTGCTGCACTGGGACTCGAACTGGGAATGCTTGCTCGTTAGGCGAACACTCTGCCCACTACACTATTGCAGAGATGCTTCATTTGCATATACCATCCTTGTTATCCTCTTCAGCCTTTTAGGCTGCTTTAACCGTAGCTGAGTAATGGGCACACCTGCACACCTATGGTTAGCTGTACTCGGAGTTTTAGAAAACAATACAGGGGTTTCTTCTTTTGAATTTCATGTCCTGCTGCTATTGTACACATGGGGAACTGTTGGTGGGGAAATGTGGACATCTATGAGCGGTCTCGCTCATTTATTTCCACTTTCTGCTGTTCAACATTGTAGGGGCATGTTTATTCTGAAAGATCTGCTCTCAGACACACCCCCTGCACTCGTACACACTCCGTGTAAGCCTGGGAGCTTGGGCAGTGCGCCTTCATTACTATGCATGGCACGCTGCCATCCTGCTCCTAAATGGCCGCTTCCATGCAGCACTAGACTAGTCCTGTACAGAAGATTAGTAAATCCGGGGGTATATCTTCCCATTTATACAATGTAAGAAATGTTATTTGAAGTCCTACATGCACACAGAAAATACACATCTTTGGCAGATTTAATTACTAAGTATCCCACGGCAGTCTACAGAGTGATAATAAAGCTGTTCACAGTAACCTAAGCTCAGGATGCTTGTCATCACACGTCTCAATCTCTAAGCACAAGTAGTCTGGAGAAAGACAAAAATAACGAGGGGATCAAAGGCCCAAAATCAAGGACAAATTTTAAATATTGCTCTTATAAACTTAGAAAGTTGCTAGGACAGGTTTTGCATTAGCATGCATTTTTTTGAGGGATATGAAGTCTGAAACTCAAATGTCTGTCACTATTTGGTGACTTCATTTTCAATGATTCACTATGAATGCTACAAGGAACAGACCAAAAATATGAGGCAAAATCATACATACAAGAACAATAGCCTGTGTGTGCTTATCTTTAAGTTCTACTGTGGCAGTTATTACAATTATGCACCCCCAAGTCCAAAGTTAATCTAACTTCCCCGATCTCTTTCAATTAACATGATTCACACTACTACCCCTACCACAACAAAGAAAAACTATCTCTCACAGTGAGAAAAATTATATACTTATAAACACACACACACACACATATAAATATATATATATATATATATATATATATATATATGGTATATTTAGTGCAGTGCACATAGACTTCCTTGGTGCAAGCTCTGCTGCTTTCATGCAGAAGAATCTTGCTCAGTAAGTGCTCATGCTATGTTGAAATGTACAGCATACAGAGTGTGCTTAGTACACTGCACATTTTCTTCTTACCCAGAGGTCATCCACACTCAGAACTGTGACACTGTTAATAATTCATGCTCAAAACTCTTGTACACAAGACAGGATCTGCCTTGCATCTTGTACACAAGACAAGACCACACCTATGAATGTCACTGTTCAATTTTTGTACCGACTGCTCAGAATTGTTACACAAAATATAAAGAATAATCTGCACAATTAAGATTATGTCAAGATTTAAACATTATACATTTGATATGCATTCTACTTCCAGTTTCTACTGACTGACTGAAAGGGAAAGACGCACTGAACTCTTCTCATGCTCAGGGTTTTAAGGACACAAAGACCACAAGACAACACAATGCACACTTTACTTATAAGCATACCTCTCAACTTCACTGCTCAGGAATTCAGAGCAAAGACAAAAGTAATGGTGGGACAAAGGACCAAAATCAGTGACAATTTTTAAATCTTACTTTAATTCACTTAATAAACGTTAACAATAGGGTTTGCTTCAATATGCATTTTCTTAAGCATAGGTATGAGACTCAAGCCTAGCATAATTGTTATCCCCACCAACCTATGGAAAAAAAAATCAAAAAATTATGGCGGCCAGGGCAAAAGTATGAGGCAAAACCAAGGACTGATAAGCAGCATGCCATAGTTACTGACTCTAGCAGTGTATACAATTACAGGCTCATACTCTACAAAGCCTACTGAATCTTTCCTTTCTTACAGGCTCAATTACTTGACGGGAAAGCCTGAATAGGCATTTTAGCACATACTCTACAAAGCCTACTGAATCTTTCCTAACAGGCTCAATTACTTGACGGGAAAGCCTGAATAGGCATTTTAGCAGATTTTTCAATGGAGTCCTTGGAAGAAAAGCTCCATTAAAAACATTACTCTCAGTAATTAGATTTGTAAGTAATATAGTATACAACTATTTAGGAAACATCCTTACAAATTAATGTGCTGATACAGTTAGGCACACATGAAATATGTACAGCAGTGTAATACAAGTCTAGCCCTCAGCTGTATTACTATATGCTGTTATTTTCAGACTTTCCAATACGGCAACCCCTCAGTGCTTATGAATCCAGTCTAATAGTGAATAAGTCATTTGCTGTATCCTTGCTACTATTGCAGTTGGATACCTAACCTGTCAGGTCAGGAGAATTCTAGATGATTTTCAAAGTGTGAGTGTGTCATGTAACTTTCTGCTGTCAGTTTAATCAATAGCTGTACAAAAGCCTTATGGATTTCCTACTATGCCCATTGTGCAAGTGTTTTAACACTATGTAAGCTTGCTTGCTGTTGGCTTTGCTAAATGGTTTACCATTTGATAAATACCAGTAACTCACAAGATTATTAAGCAGATGAGAATACTATTTTAGTACAGATGTGCTCTGAATAATGAGCAACAAACAGCAAATTCAGTTAATATTTGATGATCTTCACTCTGTTTTTCTTATTCTCATAGTCTATAAAAACATCTTCCCTTTTGTGCAGAGTGCCTCTAAATGACTATGATTACATCCATTACAAATCTTGTCAATTCGCATAGCCAGGTGTCATTAATTTCAGAGTATTTCAACTGTACTTACAAGAGCCAGTTTTACCTACAATGCATTTAAGTAGTTTTAAATTCAGTAAGCATAACTCAGATTTCACTCAGGAAATGCTCTAATTTTCTCCATAACAAATGCTGTACCACATTAAAGCATGTGTGTGTAAAATTCCTTTTCCCTTTAAATGATCATCGAAGTTTACTCTCAGGCACTTAATATTATAGCAATAACCTATGGATGGATGTGGGTAATGTTGGCTTTACCCACGGTTGGTGTGGTTTGGTCACGAGGGTGAAAATCCAGCATTATCCACACCCAGCCATTGTTTATTGCTATTATATAATGACATTATTTAAGAAAAAAGTTACTTACTTTTACCAAATAATGTCCTTGTATAATGGCACTGTGCTGCTCTTCCTTGTTTCACCCCAGTACATGGGGCTTTCTTGATGTACTGTGCATGTGTATGGGACTTTTGTTCCCACGCTTACGCAGTACATCAGTGCTGTGCATAGAAGCAATGGAGAAAGGAATATCTCTACTGCATTTTTTGTTTTAATTAAATTTCATTTTTAAATAAAAATCCAACTGAGGGGCAAAACATCTATGTGCTGTAGTTTTAATTGTATCAGACTGATGTTTTATTTGGTTAAGTGGCTGTCTGACTTACTTTGCCAATTTGGGCCCTGTTAAAGTTACTGTTATCACTGTGGGAACTGGATGCCTAGACAGGTGCTTCATTTTTTTTCATTGGTGCTTTTGAAGTACATTGCCATCCAGTTTATTATGGAACGAGTTGGCTATACAAAACAGTACGGAAACGTGTGAAACAAACATTTACAGAGATTCAGTCTGACTGTTTCCACTTGTTTTTTTATAGGAAAAAAGTTTGCAATCCTGAAATCTGGACAATTTAGCAGTACAACAGAGACAGGACAGAAATGCAAGGAAAATCAAGTACGTTATGCAAAACTAAAGAAGCGTACCTGATTTTCCTTGTATTTCTGTCCTGTATCTGTTCTACCTGTAAACTGTCCGGATTCAAAATTTCATACCTTTCATCGTCTTACCTCAAGAAAACTGAAAAATTGTAGCATATATTAATTTAACAGAAGAAAGTCTGGGTGAATGGACTTTTTTTCTGCTGGTATATGCTCGATTTACAACTGGCGCTCTGGTTGGGCTGACCAATCAGCGTGTTTTTTTGAATGCTAACGGCCAGTCATTGTATAATATTAAGCAATCCACCTTTCCCCCCTCAAAGTTCACTTGCAAAGGTAGCCAGATGTCATGGGAGCAGAATGCTATTATCAGTGATGACAGTCTGGGTTTGATTCTTAGGAAGGGGGCCTGAAGCAAGGAAGTTGGGTCTGACTTTTTATTTATTTATTTTTTTAATTTTTAATAGGGTAAGTAAACAGTTCCTCTCTGTTTCTTTTCAGCCATAACCCAATCAACAAGAAAAAAAGATAAATGCAATACATATGATCTGGGGTAGTCAAACAATAGCATATTTTTTGGTAGGTGAGAGAAAAATAGAACACCCAGAGAAAACTTACACAGATGGGGAGAATGTGAAGACTCCACAGAAAGTGACAAGAGGTCATGGCTGAAAGTACAGTTGTATAAGAGCATACCATAACAGCAGATTATCAGACAAATCACAGTTTCAGTGGTTCTGACTACTGGGACTTCAACCACTAAAAGCCAGGATGTCTGGCCCAACTTCCAGAACTCAGCACCATTACCCCTCAAGGAGTGGCAGATGCCCATTCTTCTGACATGTCCGGACAACTTCAGTATACATCTGGCATCTGCTTGTGCCATATTACAGCTTTTCTGCACACCCAGAAAGGCCATGCACAGTGAAAGTTAAAAGGTCAGGTCACAGGAAGTCTGTAAGGAGTACAAAGTAGAATAGAACCTCATCTGCTACACTAAGAAAGGTGGAATATAGCTCTCTAAATTTTACTTAGGCCCAAGGCCCTGAAAAGAGGAAGGGGAAAAGGCAGGATAAGGACTGAGTTCCCCAATCTCAGCTAAGGATGACTCACAGTGACAAAGGGAAATGTGAGAGGGAGACAGTACTGCACCTGTCATCTACTTTAACGTACTATTATAGTAAGTTCTTACTTAATTGTACAATGCTCATTGTCTAAACCACTTTTGCATTAATCCTGACTGCTGATATGATTCATAGAACTCTTAAGAGAGGGAGGAAGGTGGAATGGAGAAGCTGGATTGCAGCATACCCAGCAGGATGACCAAAGCAAACCCCAGCTCTTGCCCAGGAAAAAAATGTGCAACTTGCACTGGTTTGAAAAACTGGACAGATGAAGTGGCTGCTTCCAAAACAGTCTAGCAAGTTACCTCTATAAGGAAGGCTATAGTAGCAACCATGATCCTAGTGCTATGAGGTCTTACATTTCCTTCTGAATTCTTACCCTCAGAGGAATAAGAGAGCATAATGCTGTGGACCAACTGTTTACAAATTAGATAAATTCTGCCCTTTCCTCCTTTTCTGTAGCGAAACCAACAAACCACCTGGATCTTCTCCTATTTTGGTGCTATGCAAATATTATCTCAATTGCTCATATACATCAGTGAAGTCAGTACCCTTTCCCCCCGTTCTAGGAGTTTGGAAAGAAGATAGCTAGCTTAATGGGATGACAGAGAAAATTCCATTTTCTATGATATGCATAAAAGAATGATTGTTATAAAGCTCACTTTAGCCTTATGGAAAACTAGAAATGGTTCCTTGCACATAAGGATTTGTACTCCTGGCTGAGACGATAGCTATTAGCAGGACTGTTCTCCAACTGAATAACTTGACAGAACTTGTGACTGCAGGCTCAAAAGATGACTGGGCCACTTTTTCAAGGAAGCAGTTTTGGTCTCTAGGGGGAGAAATTCTTTTCTTGGCAGTCTCAAAAATGCAAAACTCTTTTTAGAAACTGTGAGACAGGTAGCAGACATGCCAAGAGCAGCTTTATTGGGTAGGTCGGCTGAAATGGCCAAAAGGTGTACTTCAACACAATCATGCACAAATGAGGAAATATGAGAGATGTTCTACATAGTAACTGAAAAGCACACTTCGGTACTGAAGTCTGTCATTCGGCTTAGAGGATTAAGCAGCTGTTTTCTGTGGTTCAGTGGTGCAAGGTTTGATTCCCTCAACGTCCACTACTTAACTGTGTGATACTAAGCAAGTCACTTAACCAGACACTGCTCTCAGGATGAGTCTGAAAAAGGTTCATGGAGATTAGTGCTCTACTTCAGAAAACAAATAATGAAAATAAAATAGAAGTATCATGAATACTGATGCAATGCAAGGGTTCCATTTCCTTCCATGGCACCAAAATGAAAACCTTTTCCATATTCCTAGTGGTTACTTTCTAGCCTTTTAAGTATACTGAGAACATTCTCTGGGAAGTGGTGCCTGATGGGAAGAAATTTAGACAATCCAGGCCGTGCAGTGTTTCCCAGTTGAGGTGTATTAGGGCCTCTATCTTGAGGCAGGAGGCTAATTGGGTAAGGCAGCGTATGATGCTTCCTCCCTGGAAATCTGCATAAGGCAGAACAAACAGTGCTGCCTGAGCCAAAATGGTGTATGATGTAGGGGATCAAAGGGAATGCACTGAGGAAGAAGTCAGTCCATTTGATGTATTAGACATCTTTCACCCAAGCATCCTTGTTGGGCATTACTGAGCAGAACTTTTTCAGCTGTCTTTTGGAGTTGCAAATAGGTCTTTCTCTGGAACATCTCACATGTACACAAGGTGAAGGAAAGCATCTCTCTCTATTATCCATTCATGTGGTTTCAATTTTAACCTGAAGAGCTGGCTCCATCACTGTTTTTGAAGAGAGGAAATGTATACTGCCTTTAGGGTCACCTGAGATTGCAGTGCTATCTTCCCAAGAACAAAAGGCTACCTTGTAAAAGGGGTATGATTGTGTCCTTCTCTGTTTGCTGACATACTGCACAACTGTCATATTATTTGTTTCTCCCTGTTGGACACCTTCTTTATATGTTGATTTGAAGGCCTGCCTGTATCATAGCCATCTTTTTCCTTGCATTTATAAAATTCTACCTTTGGTCTGCATTCCATAGGCCTTGGACTTTGAGTTGCTGTCTGTATACTCCTTCAGACTAGGTCTAAAGCATCTGCTGTTAATGTCCGACTGAGATGGCTTCTGACTGAAATAAAATCACAAGTTTGGATTGCCTTGGGCAGACCATGATTCCAAATCCTTGGAAATGAAGGGCAAGATGGAAATCACTTCTTCCATGGACTAAGAAGGCTGGTTCCAGATAGATCATAAGCAACAGTGGAGTCTCTTTAGTTTCTAGACAGGGATAATATCAATGGGCTGGAAGCTCTGACCTCAGAGCCCTGAGATACTCCCTGGCTGACCCCTTCCCTTCTTGGGAGATGCCCAAGTTTTGATTTTGGAATGTTGAAGGAGAATCTGAGACTCATGAAGCATTCCATGGTGAAACTAGGGACATTCTCTACCTCCTCTTGGGATACTGTCAGCATGGGGAATTTGTTGAAGTATGGGTAAATGTGAGTGACTTTTATCCTGCAATACAAAATTACTGGAGTGAGCCAATTTGTAAATATCATGGGAGAAGGAGCCAGTCCCAAGGGAAGGGGATAAACTAATTGTGGGAGCCCCCTGCTTTGAATTTGAGAAAGCACCTGTGGCTTTTGTACATGGGAATGTAAACAGAGGCATCTTTAATATCCATGGTTACAAATGAGGCCTGCAGGACTTAGAGAGACAACTGAGCCTGTAAATTTAGCATCATGAATTTTGGGACCTTCGGAAAAGTACAGATCTATGACAGGTCTGGAATGGGTCTTCAAAGACTTTCCTTTCTGAGAACTAGAAAAAGTGTTGAGTAGAACCCCCTCTTCTGATTTTTTAAGGGTACTGTCTCTAACTCCTCGAGCAAGGAGCTCTTGCAGAATAGGTGGAATTAGGTGAATTTATTCTTTTGGTACAGCAGGAAGGATACCTGCCAGCTCTGGTCTCCTTACAAACTGTAATCTGCAACATTGGGAAATGATATACAGGACCTATTTGTCCTCTGTGATGCCCTGACAGCCTGGAAGGCATTTAGTAAGACTTCCTACAAACTTGAAATGGGATTGAAATTTGAAGGGGGGAGGAATAGGGTTGGAAATCTGGATGAGTGGATGGGAGTAGAATTTTTTTTTGTCTTCGTGCAGCTGACCATCAACTGACAACAGTCCTCTCCTCATTCACTGGGACTACTGTACCTGCCTTAGCCTCTCCTGGGTTAATCCCCTACTCCTGTCCAAGGCTGGTGAGGAGTTCGAGGACCCTGGTGCAATGACATACTGCTGCCAGACATTATTCTACACTGCCCTTGTCAAGTAACATCTTGAGAGTGGAATGTACAGTTAGCATCAGTGATAAAGTGTAGCTCACTTCTGCAAGGAACCAACATCAGCAGGATAAGACGCTTGCATTCTATTAATACCTTGCTGTTGTTTCCACGGTCTCAACCATGGAAATTAACTGCTACAGTGTGCCCAATACATGACCCTCCAGGATGGGTACACCCATCTCCTCTTAGCACTTCAGACATCCAAGCTACTAAACTAATCAAGGTTGCATGGTTCACATTCACAGCTTTATCTTCCTACACAGCAGTGTTGGCATGGGGGGAGGGGGGAGAGATGCATTTTCATGGTTGCACCCTGGGAGCTGAGGATCCCATGGGGTATCACAGGCTTTCCCTTATGGCCTTCCTTCCATTTCATTCTGTGCCTTTCTCTTTTCCTTTTACTGTTCACCTTGCCTGTCAGATTAAGGGCTACTTTAGAGGGGTACCATCTATTATACATGAGTGGAGGGGAATGAAAAAGCTGTTCAGTACTCTGAAAAATTTGATCCCATTCCTTCTCATCCTTAACGACTTCACCCATATGTTTCCCAAACTGCATCTCTCTGCCTAGTGCTGTATTAAAGAGATGTCTTTTGGCATCCTTGTGGGGCTGTAGCCACAGCCAAGCATGCCTACTGACAGAACCCACTGATAATGCCTTGAATGGTGCATCAACAGCATCATAACCACATGAGTGCTTTTCTCACCAGACTGGCTGCCTGGGTGAGGTCTCTTAATTTCACCCTCAGGTCCACATTAGACACCTCCCTGAGTTTGTTTTTCAGTTGCTCTAGAATAGTAATTTGATACTTTATTATATGTGCTCAGCATCTTCCCAAACCAGTCTAGCAATCTGTTTTCCTTACCATTTAGGAGGATACTAAGACAGGAACCAATAGGGACCCTTTCTTTGAATACATAGACACTACATCTGGCTTCATCACAGGATTCTTATAAAGGTATTTGAGAAACTATTGAATACTATAAAAAAAATCTGGTTACATACAAGCAAGTGGCTGGTTCCTTAAAAGTTGCAAGACAGGTATCCTCCACACAAAATGGGAGGTACAGCCATAGATTTAAGAGCATCCAGGCCCAGAAGGTCAAAGTATAAGTTATGTACCATTAATGCCTTCTTTGAAATAAATTTCAAGTGCTCATTCATTCTACAAAGAGTGTCTTCAATAGAATTTTCCTCTATGGGGGCAGTGGAAATAGTGTACTCTGTGTCACAGCCTAAGGGGAAAGACATTTAGCCTCACTGTCAAAGAAGTCTTTCTCCCTCTCAATCTCTACTTTTTTAAGGGAGTGCACCTTTTTCCACTTACAAGATGGGACTCTAGACACAGAGGGATCTGCACTTAGCTACAGATTATGTAAGGCATGCAGAAATCCTTGAGCCAAAGTGATACATTGTTTTGGAAACAGACTGGGGTTGGGATAGAGGCAATGACCTGCTTGATATCTGAGATGTAGATAAATAGAGGGAACCTAGGCCAATTCATGTTGAGCCCTTTATGAGGGAATATCCATTCTGAACATCTGGGCCTCAGGATGGGATTGCTGAACTTCCATGTCATTGCATCCAACATCTTACTTAACAGGGATATAGCAGGTAGACAATCCTCCTTCTCAAAACTAATTATTATGCTTTGGTAAAGGATGCCCAGGATAGGAAATCAGATCTGGAAGCTGAACCATACTGTTAAGCTCAGTGGGATAAAACCTAGTTCCTTTAGCATGATGGACTTCAGACAGGTTTTGTCAAAGGCCTCAAGAAAGTCAGATGTACAGTACAGTAAAGGAGTTGTAAAAGTACCTCAGTAGGTCCTCCACCCTCAAGCCACAATGGAACACTGCAGGCCAGAGTGGCATTATATGTCTCAGTTTCTACCTTCGCCTTGAAATGCTTCTTTTTAGGTATATAGAAGGGTCTACTTCACATTGTTGTAAGCTGACAATATAGAGTCTGATATTGTTGGCACGACAATATCGAAAGTGAAGAACATCGTGCAAGTAAATGGAAATCTCCGTAAGGGGAGATTTCCATTTACCTCAATGTAGTATGGTCTCGGAGTTGGTATATTTAGGGGGGTGTGGTGGAGGGCCCCCTTGCCTACGCTATTTACTTTTTTTTTTTTTACATTATTCGATGTTTTACTTAATCAATCAATAAAGTTTGACCTTTATTGATTTGATTAAGTAAACTTTCCATAACGTGATATAGACACATAAACAAGACCACAGATGAACCCAAGCATGCCATGGTGGACCATGTGTAGGCCTAGACTTGCTTTTTTCAAAGTAGCTCTGCAAGGAGCACTGTCTACCTCTTAACATTTGTGGGGGTTGAATACTTGGTCAACCTTTTAGATCTTGATGTTGTGCACTGGATATAAACAAGGAAGATGACTGTGGCAGTCTTTGTGCAGAATTTGTATACCACAACAGCATCTACCCTTAGATCCTGACACACACTGTGTACCTAATGTCAGACTAGTCAGGCAGAAATTCTACACTAAACAGAAGTAAAATGGTAAAATATGAAAAAATAAAGATGATGATGAGATTCTCCAGTGTGGTCCTTCCCTGTCGTAAGCTACACAGCAGGCCAAATAAAGCTGGACTACAGACACTGACACTGCAACATATACACTTGTGAAACGTGGAAAGAAAGATCTAATATGGTGTGAGTAAACAGATTTTACACAGCAGACATCCTGAAAGAGTGCTGACCTCTAGAAATCAGTACTACTAAAATAGTAATCTTAACTTCCTTAAATACTGAAGGATGAGATTTTTATAGTTGCCCTGAAAAGGAATTTTCAAACTTGTGACTGGTTGGAGTTGAACCCGCATTTCAGGAGAGTTGGAATACTAAACAGTCAAACAAAACTCTTGTGGGCAACATATAGTGACTTGTCAGTCTACCTGCCTGTGGCTACCACCCCAACCCCAACAAAACTACTGCCACAGCAATCAGCTCTGTAAGAATCTAAGATTCAGCTGGCATTTAGTTGCATCATGCCAAGCAGCAAAAACAAAAGTGGAATACAGCTGTGACAAACACTGAAGACAGACATGTAAAGGTCATCAAAGTAGGATGGAAAATAAAGTGTGTGTGAAAAACATCCTTCAAAATGATCTTCAAGAGCCACAACAAATGCTGCCAATAACAAGCACATTAATGTGCTCAAATAGCATCTCAATAATAAACTGCAGAGTATAAGGACAATGCAAAGAACCACTATACAGGGCCCACACCACAATGACAGTAATAGTCAAATGTCTAAACACTCGGGTTTTTGTACACTTTAGGGAAATAATCATGACTTCCAGTTATTGTTTTGTCTTTGTGGTGTCTGCAAAATACCTTTGTCCTGCAGGACTTTTCTTTGGGCATGCTAGTTTCTTCCTACATCCCAATGACATATACATAGGTTAAATGGCAAACCTACAAAATGCTGAACAGATGGGTGCACTTACCCTGCTACAGACTGATGTCCTGTCCAGGGCAGACTCTCTCCCCATTGACTCTGAACCAAATAAAGTGAGTACAAGAAAATAAAGCTTTACTTCTATAGTAAAGAATTATGGGTAAAACCATTTTGGCATTATTCAAGACTGGTAGGTATTTTCCACAACACACATTTGCTTTTCACAAAGGATTATGTACTAAATGACTTTGGCAACATAAAGGCATATTACAGCTTCCTGGGACTCCATTACACAATTGCAGGTTAATTTATCTGTAACAAACCACTCCATCCCCACCATACTACTACCAAAGAGGAGCTGTTCCTTACTACGATTCAGACAATGGGCTTACTGTACATTAGTACCTTGACTGGAGAACGAGTGTTCTCCAGCAGGGTATTAATGTACAAGTAATGCCTGCTGAGAAGAACGAGTCCACCAATTCACGGCAGCATATCAAGCTGTCGTGGAGCTCGGACTTGAGAAAATGGAACGGCCTCCATTATTCTTCACTTGCTAAACAATGCTTCTGGTGTTTATCGATTGTAAAATAAAACAAAGGTAAAATAAAAAAAACTGTGTGTCTGTGTTGGTGTGTGAAACTGTATGCATGTGTGAGTGCGAGACAGAGACGGCTGAGCTACTATTTTATGCTCACTAAGCAATGCTTTTGCTGTTTAGCAAGTGTAAAATAAAATAAAACTGTGTGTATGTGTCACTGTGTGAAAGTGTATGCCTGTATGAGTGTGAGTGAGAGATTGGTTAAGTTACTATTTTCCACTGGTTAAGCACAGCTTTTGCTGTTTAGCGAGTGTAAAATAAAAAGTGTGTGTGTGTGTGTGTGTGTGTGTGTGTGTGTGTGTGTGTGTGTGTGTGTGTGTGTGTGTGTGTGTGCGTGTGTTTCTAAGAGAGTGAGAGAAAGAGGGAGAGTGTGAATGCGATCAAATGATCCTTGGTAATGTGTGTGTGAGAGTGTGTGAAGAGAGAATGATTCCTGGCAGCAGCAACAGTTTTAAGTACCACTTGACCTCTTACATACTTGTCAACCTTTTAGTACAAGAAATCTGGACAAAGTCCCCCGCTTTGAAATGTTTTCAATTGTGTGTTGTGTGTCTTGTTGGTCTACCGATTTTTTCCATAGGAAAAGAATCGGTGGCCTGGGCTTTCGCTGTATTCGTATTTCACGGTTTCTGTGTCGCTGAAACAGCATTCGTTCTTATGCCATTTCAGCGACATAATATAGACTAGATTTTGTACACCGTTTATAATTTTCTCATTTATTATGTGAGCTCTTTCTTTGTATATAAAATACACATGCTATTATCCTTCCTTAGCTGTATTTACATAATTTTAGTTTGTTCAAGTAAGTGTAGCTCTATTTATGAAACATAACTCCTCAAAGTTTTTGTTTGGTATGTAGAACTTCTCAAAATTTTTCTTATTTATTGGTACTATACACTTGCTGTTGCAATCAACTTACCCATATTTGTACTGTATGTTTTTTGTAATTTCATTATGTCTATGCATCTGGGTCATGACTGAAAAAGGTCTTCAGAAAAGTTGGCATACCTGCTTACCAAGTAGCAAAATAAAATAAAAATTTGCAATGGGAACACATCTTGGCAGTACTTTCTCAAAAAACAAAAACAACGAAAAGTATAACTAATGTAGCTACTGTGCTATGTTTGGTTAAATGAGCAATGCAAGAAAAATGAACATGCTACTGAAGAACAAACATGGAATATACTGAGTCAGTCCAAAAAGAATGGAGTGGAAACAGGTAGAGATGTGTATTTATGTGATGGCTAACACTGTATCAAAGCACTAAAAGTAAAATATAAGAGGATGGAGAAAGTATTCAATGATAATGTATTGCACGTCTGGGATATTAAAATATGGGAACAGAAAAAAATGAGAAATCTAAGGACTTGAGATGAAGACTAACCCAGTAGAAGGAGCAGTTAATTTGTGACTCCAGTGACTAACTGGTTTGCACTGACAGTCCACCGGGAGGGTTGAGGGGGATTATTGAACAGCTGCCAATTTTATCTTTAGCAAGTAAGCGGCTCAACAATTATGCAGCATGGAAATGCTAGGCTCCTTACTGTAGGTGATATAGTTGCATTCCTGCAGTCATCACCAAAGCAGGAAGTTTAGCTACCTACCTCCTACTGGAATGAGCAAGCTGGCATCCACCCCCACCTGAGCTCCCTTCAGCACCCATGCTACTAGTTGACTATGTGTGTTTATTAGGTAAATGCCATACATTTAAAATAGACAAGCAGCATTCACAGCACAGATGAGGGATGGCTGCAATAGAAACAAGTAAACTGTGGCCTGCACAGCTCCTGCTGGATGCATACATACACACTGTTCCCTATCATTCCATACAATATAATGGGTGTAAAGAGAACCTGTTTGTGGCCACATATTGAGTACAGTACTCTAGCAAATTACACCCACAGTACATGCATATTGTACATTACAGTGGGATAAAAATGTTTTGGAAATGGACTGCAGATGAACTACATGTTGATGTAGGTTACAAGCTTTCCTGATGTGCAACTAACAGAAAAATGCAGTGTGTGTGTGTGTGTGTGTGTGTGTGTGTGTGTGTGTGTGTGTGTGTGTGTGTGTGTGCGTGCATATGCGTGTGTGTGTGCGTGTGTTTTGACCATCCACTATTTACTCCTTACTCTGGGGCTACTATGTGTTATTAGTGCAGTTCGCTTGACTGTGACCATTTTCTTGGACTGCAGCACTACTTTCTGAACTTTCAGCCTCCTACAGTAAATAAACATACCTTTTACTAGTGGAGACTTCTCTGGACTCAGAGGCATCATCACATTAGGACTATCCATAAGCTGTTAGTGGGGTTCACCTTATGGAAGTGGTTTAATCTACATATGGGTTATACAATAACAGCCCACACTGAAATCACATGAGATACAGGACTTGCCTGCCTTCTGATGATACCTAGTGTGCTTGCTCCAAGTCAGAGGCTGAAAGGAGGGGTTTCTTCTCACTGTCCTAATGCAAGCCACAGTATACAAATACATGGTACATCTGTAACAAGCTCAGTATTGTTTCTAATTTACAGCAGGATGCTGACTTTACATTTATCACAGATGTGTGATTAGAAAGTTTGACCTCTGTTTGGTGGCAATAATACCTACTGAGGTTTCTACAATTCAGTAACCTAGCTGGAGTAGGATCTTTCTTTCAGGACATTACTACAGCTGGACATGGCTCCCAGCAGGAAGATCGACTTCTATGGATACGGGCACACACTACAGGCTTCTTCTCACTTACTAACCACCCTGTAAGGTAGAAGCTTTCTTAAAAAAGGTTCACCAACTCTCTGGTGTTTCACTGTTGGAAATTCAAGAATAACAGAATACTACAGGTCACGAGTAATTCACTTTTCTGAGTACAGATGACCTGTACTGGGATACATAACCCTTCTTATGAATGTTGACACTGTAGTCTCAGAAGGGAAGGGCAAATGTTAGAAACACAAGGACTAGCCTAAATGAAGGATTTGCTTAAAAATGGTGAGCACAGTCACAGATCTCATATAAAAAGGCAGTGTTCTTGCTAAGGATCTCTGTGCCGCAGCTTATTATCAGGTGCTCTAGATTCAAATGGTCACCCTGCACTTGCTCAAGCATGTTTTCTTGATGCATTGTTTTTGTTTTATTTTTAGTTTATTTTTTGCTAAACTTAGTAGCAATGATTGTGGCCTAAAATAGTGTGTTTTAAATACTGTTCCAAATCTACATAGGCTCAGAGAAACAGAGATATATTTTGATATCACTAAATGCCCTTTCTCTCAGCAGTGTCATTTTAGAAGGAAAATAGTGACATACAGAGTGTATTGACAACACAAATTTGCCATATGGAGGTACAGATGACTTATTACTATAAAAAATTATTGCTTCGAGTTTTTGCAAACAGCATTTGCACAAAACTATGTCATGTTGACTACACACATCCGCTTGTGTGTCATCAAGGGGGTATTTTCATGTAAATGTTGCAATGCATTTATGTTTAGAACAGAAGGGTTTTGAGTAATAGTAGTGGATCCCCCAATGCATTTAACTGACCAGCTATGATTTTCCAGTTTTTGGTCAAACTTTTTATTTATTTATTTATTTGAGGAAAAGATTGACCTTATTAGGTGAGAAACATTCTGACCATGTTTGACCATCCTAATAATGGTCATGGGACAAGTTTAACTATTTTAATAATTCTGAACTCATAGTTTGACTTCAGCTTTATACTCTCTGCAATCAACACTGTACCATGGGCCAATCAGACTTGCACTACCGTGACTGGATGTTCTTGGTCCCATTATTTTACAGTCAAGCCTTTATAGAAAACTAACATCTTAAAGTAGGCTTTTACTGTACAGTCCTAAGGAAACCAGCCCTTGATTCTAGTTTTCTCAAGAAATGCTAATAGATCTGTAATCTTTCATTCACTGGTATGGTTAAAAAAGAATTGGCATACAAGATGAACTTCAGTTTAAAATCCATAACATCTTAGATCCTGTTCAGTTCAGCTTGACAACTTGCCACTGCCTTGAAGCAGACTTACCAATGTTAATTATCTTCTTGTTGCGAGAGATCAACATTTCTACTCTATTTTGTTACCCTCAATTGCTGAGTGAGATCAATACCTTTACATTATTTTGGTTCTCCTTGATCTTTGTGGCATGTAACATGATAGATCACAGTATTTTTTTGAGTAACAGAATTTCCACTGTAGCATTTCATATGTAGTTTTCAAACATACTGTCTCATTTCATATGGCATGTATGAAGAGTAAGCACTAATTTAAGACTTCCCTTACATTGTGGGGTTCTCTACATGACTGTATTCTGGTGTTTTTTTCCCTCCAATTGCGACCCCTCCTATTAGTCTTCACTTCATTTATTCCGGAGCTACTGAAAAATCCCCAGAATGAGCTCTACAGCTAATTGGAGGAACCACAGCAGACATATCCAAGGGAGTATATAATTTATGCCCGTGCCCACACCTCCCAATACTGGCTATGAGTGTCTTTCTAATGATCCTAACCCCACACATGGGTAGGTGACTTAAGCACTTATGTCATAGCTTTCTATTTACTTCAAAGAAGCTTAGTATGCATTCTTTTATTTTTTTAGTATTTTTTTTACATGAGGCATGAATAAAGATGAGTTTGTACATTTTTAGACTGGAATGCTGAGTTGTTGGGGTATAGGTAATGTTTCAACTTTACTATCAACATACTAAAAACTAAGTGCATGTTATACAGCCCAACAATAATAACTGGTAGGAGTTATGGGGGATTTACTCCTGAATGGTCATGACTAATTCTGAAGATGAATCGAGAGGAAATCAAATGCTTACGAAATGATGGAATAAATCCTACCACAAGTCGTCTCCCATGGAATGTATTACTGCTGTTATAAATTGCTTAGAAACTGTACTTTTTTATTAAAACTTTTATTGAATTTCAAATAAAAAAACAAACAAAATCTTCATATAGTATTCACAAATATTTCAACTTAATTAGTTTAAAAAGCAAAACATCATTAAACAAACAGAACTGAACTTTACAAAGACGTTCACATATGTACAATATATAAATGATTGGTATGTGTCAACAGTTATCTAAATTGACAAATTATTTCTCTAGTAAGTCATATAATTTATTCAACATATTATAAGAAGATGTATTCCTGTTAGATCTTGCTTTAATGGTCAATAGTTCCAAATGACAAAGTTCAATAAGAAAATTCTTATATTCTTGAAAAGAGGAAGTGTCAGATTTCCAATTTCCTGTTATAGTTTTTGTGACAACAGCTAATATGGACCAAATCACAGGATGTTTAATTTTCTTAATGCAATCAGGTATTGGAGTATTGAATAGAACCATGGATTTACTAAGCATAAAATTATCTGAAAATAAAGCTTGCAAAAAGACATTGATATCCTCCCAGTACTTTTTTAAGGCTACGCAATCAAAAAACATGTGTGACCAATCAGCTTTCACTTCATTTTTACATTTCCAACATGTATTATTCTTCTTACTAAATGTACTTATTGTGTAAGGAGTTAAGAAAGATTTATACATATATTTCCATGTAAATAGTTTCCATTTAGTTGAAAAAGTGGTCTTAGTAGCAGATTGATTATTAGGGAGATACTCATTGATTGTAAAAAAAAATAGTTCCAGTAACTGTCAGGATAAGTATTGTCATTTCTAATTATTGTATATATGTATGACAATTTATTTTTAATAGGAAATTTATGTTGTGTAGATAACATCAAATAATTTATATGTTTAGGTATTGGATTTTTTTATTGTAGGAGACATCATATCAAATTTATTTAAAATAAATTGTCTACATGCTTGTTTCTAGCCATAAATTAGTGCCTATTTCAAATTCCGCTGTCAAGCAGTCAATTGATTTTAACTCCTTTTCCATCAACTGAAACCAGTATATTATTTTTCTTTCTTTGAAGAGCAACATTTTTGCATTATCAGAAAAAAATAACTCCATGAGTGAAAGCAATGGGAAAAAAGTATAAAAAAACAAGTCGTATATTCTGAGGATTTATATATATATATATATATATATATATATATATATATATATATATATATATATATATATATATAATTTCTAAATGTTTTTAAGATGAGCAGCATATAATTACATGTATGCACAAGAGGAATACATGTAGAAAAATAATCTTTTAATAACCAAATGAATGAAGTATTCACTATAGATACTTTTTGGTAATTAGGGAGGTTATTTGCATCACATGATCTATAACAAGAGTTATAGATTTAATCACAAATGAAATTAAATATAATTCCAGGTTGGGTAAACTAATACCTCCACTATTCCAGTCTCTCATGTGATATGTTAGTGCTATTCTAGATTTATTTGGAACCCATAACAATTTTTGTACCATCAAATTAATTTTTTTAATTATTGATTTTGGTGGCGGTAAAGATACTGATTGTATAATATAGAGTACTTTAGGAAGTAAAATCATTTTTATAATTGAAAGTTTCTCTTCTATAGTAAAAGGAAGCTTTTTCCATTTACTTATAAGTTCTTCTATTGCAGATAGGCTATTATTACAGTTTAGCTGAATATCATCTTTGATATTGGTGGTTATTGTTATTCCCAAATATATTATTAGGTCACCCAGTGCTAAATATTTTTTATATTTATCATCTATTATGTAATTTCTTGTGTAAATAGGAAGAATGTTTGTTTTGTTATTACTGAAAGTTAATCTGGACTTTTTTAAAAATATTTCCATAACTTTAAAGAGAGTTGAAATAGATGTATTATTTCCCCCATAAGGTTATAAGTATATCATCTGCAAACATTTGTATTTTGGGAGACTCATTAAAAGATAACTCAAAACCTTCAATTTCTTTATTCTTCCTAATTAAATTAGCACAAGGTTCCATTATTAAAGAGGAGTGGAGATAAGGGACATCCTTGTTTAATCCCCTTGGTTATTGGTATTTTTGTGAAATACTAGTACCAATTTTAACATATGCTTGACTACCTTTATATAGTTTAATGAGATTTATAAAGTTATTTGAGAAATTTAATTCTTCCATTAATATAAACAGTCCCGGTAAACTGAGTTAAAGGCATAGTTTATATTAAGACTTATTAATGTTACATTTTTAAGTTCTTTGCAGATTCAATCAATGTAATAATTCTTTTTATATTACCATATGAATTTCAATTCATAATGAAACCTGTCTGATCTATATCTAGAGTTGGAAGAAATATTTTTAGCCTGTCTGATTATATGGACGTACATTTTATAATCAGTGTTTAGTAAAGAAACTGACCTATATGAGGAATATTTTGTGGGATCCTTATTAGATTTCACTATGGGAGATATAAAGGTATTATTCCAGGAAGGTGGGGTAGTAGCATTGTTTTCAGAAATAAAAACTTTATGAAGTAGATTTAAAGCAGTTTTTGGTAAAATTTTGTATATTTCAGGAATAATACTATCATTACCAGGTGCCTTAGTTTTGTTTTAGTTTACTAACTTGATTTTGAAAATCAATAAAAGATACAGGTTTATCCATTACTGCAGATTATTCTTCTGATAATCTATTTTTAGTGTATTTAGAGAAGAAAGTTTTGATCTCCTCTTTTGAATCTATATCTGTAGATTTCCGATTGATATTGACAAAAAAACTCTAAATTCTATTATAATATTCTGTAGATTAGTGACAATCTTTCCTTTTTTAGGAGAAAAAAATCTCATTAATATGATTAAGTTTATTAAGCATTTTAGTTTTGTTGTGTAACATATTAAGTTGTCTAGGATTGGTAGAAAAGTTTAAAAATTTAAATTTCACTAAACTAATCTTAGTTTCATGACTCAGAATCTCCAAGTATTTATTATTTAAAGAAATTATTTCTTTTTCTTTTTCATTTTTATCTTTAACTCCTTTATTGTTAAGTTTTAAGTTATCTAATTCGGATAGTATGTCTTGTAATTCTTTATCCCATAGTTTCTTTTTATTAATATACCAGGTAATGTAATGATGTTCCCATACAAGTAGGCTTTTAAAGCATCCCATATATATATATATATATATATATATATATATATATATATATATATATATATATATATATATTTCAGAAATGTTATCTGTGGTGTTTAAAGTAATAAAGTTTTTACTTTCTGACAAAAGGAATTCTTTAAAATGTCTTTTCATTTTGTAATGCATGCAGGGATTCTTTCAGTTTGAATATTATGTGTGTTAATTAATAACTCAAAGGTTATAGAGTTATGATCTGATAAGGGACAGGAGATGACCCTTGTTTTAGATAGGTTAATAGCTAGTTCTTTAGAAATATACACTATCTATTCTAAAATTAGTATCATGTCTACAAGAGTAAAAAGTAAAAAATAATGAATTTGGATCAGCAAAATTGTTGATGTCTTTTAGAAGATATAATTCAGTAAAATTTTTTAACAGTTTAGCTGACTCTGAAATCCTCCTTTTGCCCTTGGTATTATTGTCTTTCTCATTTAAAACAATTAAAACCCCTGCTATTATAACAATGCCTTCAGATAAATGGACAATCTGGTTAAAATGCTGTTTTACTGTATTCATCTCAATTCCAGGTAGCCAATAAGCATTTATAAGGGTAAATATTTTTTGTTCAACTCAACTGTGACAGAGCAACACATTCCTTTATCATCTTTACAGACTTCTATAATCTTAGGGAGAGGTATTGTATTGCTCCATAGTATAGCTATTCCTCTTTTTTTTGTGTGTTCTGAGCTCGATATTACAGTATACGACTTAGTACTAAGTCTAGTTATAGCTTCTTTTATCAAGTGTATTTCTTGCAGAAAAATTAGATATGATTTATGCAATTTAAGATATTTATATAAATTTCCCCTCTTGCAAGGGTTATTTAACCCATTAATATTGAGAGAAATACCCTTTAACTGAAACATATATGATTGTTTATGTGAAGTGAATATAGGTTGACCATTACTATTTTTTGTGGAAAAACATTTGTGGAATTCAATCATATACTAAACAATTAGTAGGAAAACATAATATAAATGATGTCTGTTCTGTAATTTTTTTTAAATACAAAGACATAGTGAACGTCAATATAGTTTGTAATAAACAATGAAAATATAAAAAAGTAGAATTTAATTTACACATACCCTTTCTGGAGTTAAAAACTCCTAATTTGAGTACCATTTACTACTCAAATTAACCACCCATCTAATAGCAACAGGTATTTAGCAATGGCCAACAAGAGTAATAACTTTTAATTGCTGTTATGAAACTATATTTAAAGATTACCCATCAACTTTATACAACAGACTAACCTACCATAAAGCTTTATTTGCGTACGTCTTATTTTGTGTTTCCATCCTACATTTAAAAAATGATACCAGTGAAATTATATATGTGATCATTTGGGTCTATATTAGAACACCAAACGTTTAAAATTTCGAGTGTTCTAATATCGACCCGTTTTCAGCAAACGCTGAAAATATCGAAGAAACAGAAAACCACATTTTTTCCTAGGGAAAGAATTCAATTGTCTGTTTCTGTTGCTTTGGTACATTCAGCACTGTGGTGGAAAGTTACGGGTTGGGTTCAGGTAAGTGTGCGATTGTGTGGACGTGAGGGTTAGGGCGGGTTAGGTGAGTTAGGGTTAGGGCACAGGTCAGGTAAGTGTGCGATTGTGTGGACGTTAGGGTGGGGTAGGTGGGGTAGGGTGAGGTGACTGTGCGATAATGACGGACCTTAGGGTTAGGGTTTGGGTTAAGGTAAGTGGATAGTTAGTGGTGTATGTATAGTTTAGTGTAGGGTTAGGTGTAAGAGTTTAGGTGCATGTGTGTGGACTGCTGTTTGTTTGGTGTGCTTGTGTTATGTTTATGTGTTTTGGAACAGCAAATGTTTTCCCTAGGAAAAAATTTGCTGTTCTGAATGTTCAATGTTTTAAAATTTGAATGTTCAGTGTTCTAATATAAACCCGATCATTCTGCATTGAAATTAAAAAGATTAAATAACTTCAATAAACATTATATCAATAACATATCATTAAATAAATCAGCCTTTGTAATTCACTTCAATCAAGAATAAAGTATCAAATATTTGTAAATTAGAGAGAAAGCTCAAATTACATTAATATATTTTTATATGTAGTAGGTAATTCAACATAAATATAAGCTTTATATATCTAAATCTTAACATGAATTAATCTTCTCAATATTTAAGTTGAAAAAAACTTTACTTATTAGTGGGTAACAATTTCAAATTTGCATCTGTTGAACTGAATTACAGGTGTATTGTGTGTGTGTCTGTGTAAAGGGGCTACCTAATACACAAATATTACTTTCTTTTTTATTTTTCTTCCCCCCTTTTTTCTTCTTTCCTTAGAGGAAACACACTTGTGCATTTTTGTATTACAAGAAATAAATAGCTATCTGAAAACTTTGAAATCTTCATAAAGAAATAAGAAATATGAAATCACTACAGGTAATAAGATTTGCAGATCAGAATAAGTGTACAATGTTCTCAGTACTGTATATAAGTATTACTGCAGTGGTTAACATTACATAAACCTATGTATGTACTGTTTAGGCATCAAACTACTGTTGTAAGCCAAGAATTCTTAAAGCAATACATTTAATTGTTTCAATATAATATTTTGCCATACTGTTCAATTTGTGAATAACCTTAATGGACGTTCTAGATATACACTGCACTGAACCCTTAGCAGAAATTTATCAAATTGCAGGTATCTAAAAAAAATAAAATGAAATGATATAAAGTGCCATGAGTTACTGACAAAGAATCCTGAAAAGGAAAAACCCAGACCTGCATTAATTGTTTGCAAATCCATCTTAAGTTGGAGGAATAAACTATAAAACACTATGTATAAGAACAAGGCTATATAAGATGCAGACAAATGAAAACATTAGGTGAAAACATTAGGTCAGTGTTGTAATATGAAAGTACTCTACATACTACGTTGCATAATAACAAGAACATTTAGCATAGTACAAGTATACTAATATTGTGCTGCATACACCATTTAGTTATTCATATTATTAGCTAAGTTAACATCTATGGTTTAAAAGTCATCCCTTTTGGTATCTTTTAATTAAAATATATACTTTAAAATGCCTTGTTATATCAAACAAACAAACCAAACTATGTCTATAGGCTTTCAAGTATATAGTTCATGAAATAGGTCATATTTTCTCTTTTTGGTAAAAATATTCTTTCCTTGAAATGAAACAAGTAGATAATATATACTAAGATAAAAATAGTTACTGTGTGTACAGGAGTTTATCTGGTCCTTTTTGAAGCTTTAAATCAGTTCGGAGGTTCAGAAGGCGTTTCAGAGCAGAGTTTAAAGTTCACATGAAGGTAGTGCACACAATGATGATCTTTACAGAAGACATCCTACATCCCAATTGCTTGAGACAAGACCTCTCGAGCTCAAAGTGAAAACAAAATGAGACTCTACAACTCAGCGGGAAACCGTAAGTAAGTTAAACAATTTTGAAAGCAATACAGGCTCATGCAGTCATCTGAAACCTCTGTGAGGGTCAACAGCTTCCCAACCGCAAAAATAGGGCCAACAATGACTGGACGTACATACATGCAAGCCCCATCGCATATCTAGTTATCAGTACACACAAACCAACCATCTGGATTAAAAATCAGCCGCAATAAAAGAATAAAAGATCGGAATGATAACTGAACAATTCCAAACACTGTGCCAACATTTCCCTGTACAAAACATTTGTTTTCCCTAGTGCAGAGAATTATATGACCAATAAAACCTAAGTACAAATATAAATTGCTCACCTGGGTATTAAGTCTTTAAATGTAGCCCCATATAAAAAAAAAGCACAATGCAATCATACCAGGTTTTCAGTAAGCATTTTAAATAGAAATAATAAAGGTGCAGGTAGTTAATCCTTTTTTTAGCTTATTTTTTTCTGAAGTTTTCCATGAACCACTGTCAGTAAATCTTTTAAAGCTTGCATTAGCCCAATCCATTTCTTCAATTTTGTCAAGAATTTTATTAGATCTGATAAAAGAGAGAGCAACATCTAAGTCTTTAATGTTTTTGGACCATCTTGCAAGATTTTCAATCTAGCCGGGAACAAATGGGTTTTTGACATTTTTTTAAGTTCTTTAATTAAAGGCAAAAACAGCTTCCTTTTAGCTATAACCATTGGAGAGTAGTCAAAACGAATAATGTTGTCTTTTATTTTAATGACAGACTTAGCCCAAGCTGTTTTGAGAATCATTTCCTTGTCATGTGAAGAGAGAAATCTCACAATCACAGATTTAGTTGAGTTGTTTTTACTGGTTTTAGATGAAACTAAAGATGTGAGCTTTTTCAATGCCATAAGATAGGGCTTCAAGAAGGTCAAGAGCATCATGTAGCCAAGAGGTCATAAAGTTTACTAGGTTGCTACCTTCAATGTTGTCTGGCAAACCGGAAGTTCTATTATTATTTCTACGTGATCTGTTTTCCAAGTCATCCACTTTAGCTTGAAGTAAAGAATTTTAAGAAAAAAATCAGTGTTGTTTTCACCTTCTTGTAGTCTGTTCTCAATATCATTAAGTGCTTGTTCAATTCCAGAAATTTGTGTTTTTTGTTGCTGAAAATCTTCATGTATAATTTCCATTTTTTGGAGCATTTCTCCTTGAAATTATCTATCTTTAAGTCAGTTTTGTCTATTTTCAATGACAAGTTCTGGATGTTAGATAACAGAGATTATTTCCTTTTTGAGGGATGTTTCCTGAGCATTTGCTTTAGAGAAGCTCATTTTGAAATCCAGTGATGAGTGAAGAGTTATCCAATGAAATTTTGACAGGAAAAAATAAGAAATTTATAAAATGTTTTATATACTATCCTAGAATAAGTTTAATAGTATCTATTGTTGTAAAAAAACTCCTTTTAGGATAGTATTAATAAAAAAAATCCTGTCATAAAAAAATTGAAGAGACAGAGCTGAAAATAACTGCTGCTATCCACAGCACATCTTAGCCACACCCCCAGAAACTGTACTTTTGTAGTTAACTGTCACTTTGTGTGAAGTCTAGAAGTTAACTGTCTATATTACGGTAGTATGGTTTTGCATTTTTACAAGGCTTATGTATTGAGTGGTACTTCTGCTTTTCAGTCTTTCCATTTGCAGAGTAAAATGCTACTTACCCCAGTCACCTACTTTTACAACAATGTATGGCAAATTACTTCAGAGAATTAAATAACCAAGTTTCTTCTGTAGGATACTGCCTTGAGTCATACCTCTCAACTGTCCAGATGTTTGCAGAATGTCCACATTTGAGCTTTATAATTTTGGTCAGTTCCTCATAAAATTTGCTGTTTTCTGGCAAATCATTGAGGACTGAAATCACTAAATAATAACAGACATTTAAGTTTCAAACTTCTTATATTTCATAACATGCATGCTAACATGAAGCCTGTTATTCTAGCAACTTTCTAGGTTAATAAGAGTAATATGTAAAAATCTGTCACTAGTGTTAGACCTCTGTACCCTCCATTATTTTTAGCTTTGTGCAGATTTCTTGTAAAAGACTGAGAGGTGTGTCCCAAGTACTGTATTTCTTGAAGGCAGGAGAAGAAAATACACCTGTGTAGTCTACCCTTTTGAGTGCAATTAACATTTTACATCCATTCCATCTCTACCTTCTCATTCACCTCTTCTCCATGTGTCCCACTCATTTTGAATGTCTCTGTGAGCTCCCTTTTAACCACCTCTTTTGGAAGTCCATTACATGGGTCTAAAACCCTCTCTGCGAAGAAGTCCATTTGGAGATCCATGGAGTTGTTAATCCGTATAGTCTATGCCTGTGTCCAGTCCTCTTATGTGCTTCCTGTTCAGAATGGTCCCTTCATACCTCCCTTGCATTATCTTATGCAATTTATTTTTAGGTCATGCATGCATTATGAATATTCCAGCTGGTAGTTATGAAGGAATTTAATCACCAAAAAAAGTTAACTAGCTTAACTTAGAGATGGATTTTTGCCAGTTATGCACGATTCACAATAAATTAACTCAGACCAGTACTTTACAGAAATCACCTACATGTATCTGGAATTTGCTAGCATTTACCTATGGTGATATAGTTTACTCCAAGTTTGTACTTGAAGGAAATATCTTCGGAATCTGTCAGCAACAGTACAACTCATACAAGAGTCTAGTCAATTACTATTGCTTGGTCATGTATTCCTTCATTATTTTTCACCTATTGTTTGTTCTTTTTAGAACAGATTTCATACTTGTGCTATTTCATACTTTTGGTGTTTCCTAATTGTGACTAAGCAGCACGCCTGTAATAAGACTATACAGCACTTCCTCTACTTAAGTGTTCATTAGGAAAGGACTGGCTGGTGACCAAAGGAGAACAAATGGATCTGGAGGAAGAAAGTCTACAACTCCTCTATGGTAAATTTTAATTGCAGTGTTATATTTTCTGTGTTTTGACAAGTGCAACTTAAGTCAGCAAACAAACTGTCAGCTTTCTTTACTTTTCTATCATTAAAAGCATGACTTCCAGGAGGTAGCAGATTAGGTATAAAGAAATTCACTCACTCAGAATTTTGTTTTACTTGTTACTGTGTAAACAAGTGGACTGAATGAATTCTAGCAATTTAAAGCAGAATATACTTATTACAAAAATATAAATCCTACACTGACATTATCACCTTATTTCATTTACACAGGCTTTATTCAGGAAAGGCTGAATAATACAATAGTTCAGATTTGTCATCATCACCATCTGCCTAATTCACTAACACAAGTTTGATCTATTTTCAACTGGCTACTCTTTCTCTGCAGCTTTCACTATTTACAACACTATTGTTTATTCTAGTGTAGTTATGCATTTGACATCCGTGCACTGGCCCAGTAATCAAGGAGCCTCAATCCTCACCACTAACACCAGTGAGGGATGTGCACATTGGGAGGATGAACAGTGCACACAGAGTGAAGTACAATTTCCCTTAAGAGCATACAGAGATTGCAGTCAGTCTGTGGCTGGTTTCTCCCTCTCTCTCCAGATCCCCAATAAGTCTCCCCACTGGGACAGCTATAGAGTTAAAATCTCAGTCGAGTGGTCAAGCCAAAACCTCATGCACCCTCTCTATCCAACCAGTGCTTCATGTCCCTACACAAGTAGCTGGCACACACTTTGAGATTTGATTTATATACAAACACACAGACACTCCTGGGGAAGGCAGGCACGGGTTCACTAGCTATGTCCCCTTCTGCCCAGACTATAAGGTAGTACCGACTGCCACCAACCACTATCAGCTACTATAAAGGCTCTTACCAAAGGGTGTCCAATTCTACTGCGTAATGTTACTGCTATCCAACTGGAAAGTGTGACTAAGACTTGAAGGCTATTTAGGAGTGCCTTGTACAGTATCACCAAATACATGCAAGTACACTAAGAGCTTATATATCTCTACACAAAACCAGCCACAGTTAAAAGTTTTAAATATATTTAATAATAAATAATAAAAGCACAAGACAATACTTATTAACTCAACACAGTGACAACAGAGTTCAGAAATCACAGGAAATACTTTAAAATAACATAGTAGGGCAGTCTCACATAAATATAGAAAACATCTACATTAATCTTGCTATATTCCTATCGATCTCTAAGAAAAACTAAGTTCTAAATAACTAACTTACAGAGCAAGGCAAATACTAGTGAGTGGATGTTCTTACTAGGTCCAAGACAAGATATAAAATGCACTCACTTTCTCTCTGAGATGGTTCTTAAATTGATAATACACATTACTGCTGAATCCTCTCAAATTACATCATTCTTGTCACCTCTGAATTAGTTCCCAGGCTAACAGAAACTTAAAGTTTAACAAGTCTCTGTTAAAGATTCTTATCTCTCAGAAGATGACAACTCTCTCTTAGAAGCTTGTCTAAAACTGGAAGTGGTAAAACAACTACATTGGAAACCTGTAACTACCTCTGTTTCCAGACAACAGAATGACACTCCAGCTGTAGACAGTGTCTCATTAGCTGAGATAACTAACTTTATACACATCATAAAACTCTTTCCATATCAACTTATTTTCTTAGAGTTTTGGAAGTTAACTCTATGTCCCAATTTCTACCACGAAAACATACATTTGCATTGGCATATAGCTTATACACATTTCTGCTGTTTTCCAGCAGGGTGCACTGTGGTTATATTTTTGAAGCTCAGCATATAACAGTTTAATCATAACATATAGTTCTCTTACATTTGTAAAACAAGCTTGTGGATCATATTTATATTTACAAATGACATAGGATTATTTACAAAATTCTATCTAGCTGGGTTGGCAGGCTTCACAATGCATACCTGCATCTCAATGCTGGTCACCTGAAACTGCAATCTATATTTTGAGCATTAGTCTTTTACAGACAGCTACGTACACAATCCTGAGCATGGAAAATTACTTTCTTCTATTTAGCTTAACTGTTAAAAGCACCTACTGCTTCAGATGAAATGTATCTCATTCCACTGCATATTTACATATGCCTTGTAAAACCAAGTAATGCTTTCAGATTCATGTATCTCAGTTTACAGAATTTCCTTGATCATTTGCTATCCTCCAACATTTTTTCTTAATTCGCTTTCCTCTTTATAGGTTCTTACTAATCTGATCCTCCATGAATTTTTATGAACTAGCCAATACTATTCTTAACTCTTTCCTCTTACAGTTCTATTTGTACTCCTTTCAAATATCTGCTTTTAATGTACAGTCACAACTTGTGGGCTATTACTGAAATTAAATTAGGTAGCTTGTAATTTTTATTACTTGTGCCTAACAAATGTATTTGCATGACTTAGATTATCTAATTTATATGTGAAAACCACCTATGTGCAAGTATTCTGCACTAATAGCCTCCAACTGCCATTAACAGACACTAATTATGTTTTAAGCATATACTTATGTAAGGAAACAGAAAAAGAAGCACATATACAGCAACATTTGAAGTACTCTAAAAGCACTGAATAAATTGTAAGGACATGTGTTTGCCATTTTTCTCTCTCTTAGTCTTCAGATTCATTTACGTCTGCATAATAATAATAAATTACTCCCTGGCACTGTGCTGGCTGCAAATTTCTCTTGATATGCTGCTGTGTGCATTTGTTTTTCTGTAGGTATGTATGTGAACTTCTGAATCCCACCAATAAATCCACATCTCATGCTCATGTAAAGTCAGCTTACCAAGGCATTCTTCAAAAAGGCCTCACTGTGACCAATGACTGGTGCCAAAACCATGGCCTTAAGCTCAATGCCAAAAAATGCATGGTCATTCCCTTTGGGAAAAACTCTGTGCCCATGAACTACCACATTGACGGTAGTCCACTAAACACTGAAGGTGTGATAAGAGATCTGGGGACAAAGGTTGATAGCAACCTCTCTTTTGACAACCACATTGCCACTGTGGTCAGAAAGTCATTCTGTGTGGCACATCTCATTACAAAGGATTTTTCGTCCTGGAAGAAAAAGGTCATAGTCCCTCTCAACCCGACCCTCATCAAACCTACTATAGAATACAACGCCCCATTTGGCATGTACCTCACTAGACACCTACAACTGGAAAGACAACAAAAATACCTCACTAAGAGGATCCTTGGCCTTAAACACAAGCCCTATATGGACAGACCCAAAAAAGCTCCAGCTATACTCTGTCTCATACTGCCTACTTAGGGGCGATCTCTGCTTGACCTACAAAGCCATATCTGACCCAGAGCTGTTAGATGTGCTACATCGGAAGAAATCCCAATCTCTCTGTGCCACACGCTCCATGGACCTCAACCTCATTACCACAATAAACAGAACATGCTGGAGGAACAGGTTCCTAACCCAGAGACTACCCATGCTCTGGAACAGACTTCCCATTCACGTCAAGCAGAGCACCTCACTAGCCCACTTCAAGAGGAATCTTGAAAAGTGGATGGGCAATAGAAAAGTCACCCCGGGGATCACTTCAGTGGCCTTGTTTGATAGGGGCACTAGGAACCAAAGACGGGCAGCAAGATGCCAGGGAATCTTTTTGGGCTAGGCTTACATAGGCTCCAGGGCTGATAGCCTAGTACACAGCCATGAACCTATTATTGTTAGTTTTTTAGTACTCTGACCTCTTCCACCTTGTGTTTGACCTTAAGACACTTGTAACATTTATTACACGTCACAATTTTCTTGTGCTCATACCCTGCTGGATAGTGTTTGAGAGACTTGCATTTCAGTATTATATTATGTAAATGTGATTCTTTGTGAGAGATGGGACAAGAACACTACTTAGCTGACAATGGATTAATATGTAAACCACAGTAAACAAGCAGTGTTATATTTGTATATATTTTTTGGGGGGTTGAGGGAGTAAGGATGCAGTGAAATAAGAGTTGCTGCTGTCGCAACACACTTTTACAAGAAAAGGGTTGTGAGCAGGTACAAACTTCAACATAACACTCACAGCCGGCATAAACCAACACAGGCAGCCCTCAACTCCCACACAAGCAGAGGCACACTGGTAGAACCCAAAGCAGAGGTAAGGGAGGATGGCTAAATCTGAGAAGCAACAGCTGCCTGCAATGCCCACGCTGTAGAAGCAGTGGTTGCCTGGATGGAATGCCAAAGGTAAGGTGGTAATGCTAGTCTCTTCCCCCCAACTAAAATAACAAAACAACCAACAAAATATAATTAGCCCTGACCCCCCCCAAAGGATCCTAGAAGCGTGGCAGCTATCTAGTGAAACTTGATGGAAAAAACAAAACCAATCCAAACAGTTCAAATTGAATAAAAGTAGCAATGCATTGATATCGCAGTAAAATAGACTAAAGCAAACGGGCCCCCAAACAGAGAGCACAAATGCAAAAGAATCCAATAAAAATCTAGACAATTCTGAACGGGCTAAAAGCATCCAAGGAATAACGAAACCTTTTCTTAAAGGACCCAATAAGAAGTAAATTGTCCCTCAAAAGGAATACTGAAAAGCAAAAAGCAGGCAAAATGAATAAAGGGGTTGAAAGCCACAACCTTCCAACAAAAGTATATGGCAAATTATGAAAAGTCAAAAATCAAAAAAGCCCTCAGTTGCCTTACCCTCAAAGGTTGTGTTAGTGAGGCAATTCTCAAATGAAGCCCTCTTCCAGCTCAAATGGCCAACAAAAAGCAGGTCCAAAGGTTAAATATTTCAACTCATCCACCCAAAAAGGTGAAAGGGCTGACAAGAAAAAGGGCCCAAACACAAATTGAGGTCCCAAGCTCCAATAATCAAGCGAGATTCTATGAACAAAGGACAATGAATTGTCAAACACTCAGTAAGAAGGTGATGGTGCAAAATGATCATTAATAGAAGAAATTGATTGTACATGAATCTAGATAGAAATGAAAGGACAAATTTATTACAGAAACACAGCTCAGATATTAGCAAATCAGTGTACAAACATCACAACAAAACTCTCAAATCCTCTCAATGTACCATCAAAAATTTCCTTGTACTAGGCATTCTGCTTCAAAATCTGAAAACTACTCAAGGTGACTTTGAAAAATCTAATTCAAAAACTCGACATAGTTGAGACCTCTATGGTTTAAACAACCATGACATTGTGTTAGGTGGCGAGAGTCAAGGATTCTATGTGTTAAATGACTGTCCTCCATGCATCGAGGCTTAATAGCTTGTTAAGACAATGGAGGCTACCAGTGCTGTCTAGGGGTCAGTGTGAGGATCAAAAGGCCTGGAAAGCTGGCCTCTCTGATCAACAGAAAACCTTGTGCAGAGTCCAAAGAGTGTGCAATGAAGAGCCACACACAAAATCAACTGAAAGAAAGAGCATCCACTTAACTGACTGAAGAAAAAAAATCCTTGTGCCAAGGCAGCTGGTGGTTCGCCAAAGAAACTTTGGCCACTTTCAAAATGAGGGATCAGTCAACAGACACCATGTTCGGAAAACCCCATACACCGTGTTGTCCAGTGAAGAGAGAATAGATGATTTACACAACATGATCCAGTTCTGTGAAAACAAACGGGCTCATCTGGCGAGTTAGACCTACGCAGCAACCCGCACAGTTGCATTACCACCCAATCTGCTTCCTCAATCATACTGGATTTTTACTTGCTAGCCTTAAGAAGTACCCAGTGAGTTTGTTGATGCAGAACATGAACAGCCGTGCCCCTTAAATTTAAATCCTTGAAAGCTAATAGTGACCTTCCAAGCTATTAAAATATTGCCATTCCCCACACTCCTTCATTGTGATATGCAGATGTATAGGTCTGCTTCTAATGAGTCTCTGACTACCCTTCCATCAGATGTGTACGGCAATCTGACTTCGTATCTGATCTGTCCTTGTACTGATCTACAGCCTCTTGGGTCAAGCGAGCCCTTGAAATTCCTGTGACATGAAAAGCCCATGTTTGAATCACTTCAGATATGGGGAGACAGTGAATGACAAAACCCATACATTTTGCAGATTTGAGTGTTTTTCCATTATCAATAGCTTGGCACCCTGGCCACCTGCAAAATGAGAATACAAGCCATCATACCCCTAAGGCGTGTCCTTGCAGCAGTCAAGCAGGCCAACCTTTCTTTGAGATGGATAGAATACTGATATGCGTTTTGGGATAGACTCTTTTGTTTGTCCGGATGATTTAAGAGGTTGAATGACACCAGTGTATTCCCAGAACACACAGAGAAGACTAGATCTGACTTCAGCTAGTTCACAGAATCTTTCAAAGAATACCAGGATGCTTGTAATGTGCTAGTGGATTCGAAATGATTAAAGAAGGTCTTCAAGCCATAATCAGCTCCAGGATCAGATAGTCGCCTGAATCCTCTTAAATCTAGATCACACAGATTCGAAGAAGCCAGAGAGACTGTCCGTTGAGAAACACCACCTTTCAGCAGTAGATCAAGATAATGTAGAATGCACTGGTCCTCTGAAAAGAAGTCTGAGTGAGAAGACGCAGAAGTGAAGTTATGCTGAGAGAGGAGCCCTAAGGTAATCCTCTGCTGAACCAAGTTTAGGGTTCAAAAGTAACAGCAGTACTGATTTGAAAAAGGTGCTGTCTTTGAACTTTTTTGAACTTGGGAATGTCCAGATATGTAGATAAATAGTGAACTCCAAAATTGGTCAAAAAAGCTTCCCTCTTTGTAGAAGGAAAAGGTGGAGGAACAAATAGATAGTTTTTTCATATAGGGAACCTGGTATGAATAACCTTTGGAACTTAAGTGAAATTTGCTTAAGTGCCTCTATCTTAAATGGATAGGAGGAAAATGAAATGTGCCTGAGGGAGTAAAAAGGTATGGAAAATAAAACCTGTAACGTGATGTATGATATCCAGTACCCATCTGTCAACTGGTGTAAACCCAGAAATTTTTCTTTGAAAAACCCCAACCTCCTCCAAAGGTGCTGCCAGGCTTCAGTTCAAAAAATAGCTAAAAAATCAGTTACGCTCTGACTGACCCCTGCTTTCACTCGAGACTGTGCAGGGAGAAGAGACTGTGGCCTGACCCCTGTTCTGGGCCTGCCCTCTGCCGACCCCGTCTAGATCTGGAACCTGCACTGGAACCAAAGCCAGAGATCGTAGTCCACACAAACCCTACTAAACTTTGGATTGTTGACCTGAACCCTGCAAAATCTTTAACAGTCTGCATAGACTTAGCCTTGTCTTTTTCTCTTCAAAACCCTTTAGGCAGGACTCACAACACAACATACATCCAAATCTACATGACTGGAAAATCAAATTAATAAAGCCAACAGGTCCTTTTGCCCCGGCCAGGCATGCTCATGATGAAAAGACCTGACCAACCCAGACCACCTAGAGGCCTCCACAGCATTAAAACCACATTGCAAACAAATGTAAGACACCTGTTCTCACCTGCATGCAAACATTGTCTAAAAACTTATAATTAGCATCAACACCAAAGCATCAACCTTAGATCAAACTGTGAAAGCAGATTATTTTATGATATTTTTAACACATTTAACTGGCGGTTCAACCAAATCAAAGCTATTTTAGGTGGAAGAACTGGGAATTTTTTTTTCTCCTTATCAAGGCCTTCTGGCCCTTTATCTTCAGAGCAGTTATTGACTTGAGGCATAAAGCTCTTTCACCCAGGGCTAACAGCTTCACAGTTTCACCTAGGGAACTAACTTCTGCCCCATGAGCTTCAGGCACCCTGACGCCCCTGGCACCCTGCAGTTTACCAATCAGAGCTGGCACCCTTTCAGAGAAGCCTCTGCAAACACATCTTCCACCACATACTGAACAGGAGGTATAGCCAAAGGCCCACAAACCAGTAAAAACAAAGCCCATGCTGGCATCTTCCAACACATTCAAAAAAATTCCTTTCCTTTTTAAGATGGATGCTGACCTGGTGAAGTAAAAAAAAAGAAAAAGGAGGAAGCTCAGAAGGAAAAGAAAATAATCAATCAAAGGATCAGAAGGAGAGTAAGAATCACTATCAGAAGTCTTGTGAATCAGATTCAGGAGCAGCTTCAGTCAAATCCAGACACATCCTCAGCCCTAGGCCTCCTCCTGCAATCCAGGATTCCTAGGCCTCTATCTCAGAGAAATTAGGCCTCTAATTATCTGTTACAAATCTTCCAAATCTTTAAGCACTTAATGAGAGGCAGGTGCACCTACAGACTAGAAACTAGCTCTGGGAGTAGGGCCAAGCAGGGAAAGTGAAGAGGGAGCCTCCTAGTAGGGGAGGAGGTGCCTCTTCTGGAAAGGGAGCCCAGCCCCTACAGCCTGAGAAGCTCCTAGCCACATCCTGATCCTGGGAGGCCACATCCTGTAAAATCAAGGCCCTCCCTGACCGCAGAGAGCTACGGTAGAACTGGCCTCCCAGTTCCACTGTCAGTTGAAGACCCGACTCCTAGTAACCTAGGTTTAACTGCCTTGTCCTTTCAGCTTCTTTGAGGAAGCCCGTGGTGAGGGCGCGGCATCCGATTTACAATGCCACGCCGCACCTCACCTTCCAACCTCCACGATCCAACTCCCGCTTTTATACTTTATAGCATTAAACCCATAACCAAAAGTCGTGCAACGCAACGTCCACTCCAGGTACAAACCAAACACATACACAAAATTTATCTATTTCCTTATCTGTATCTGTTTCAGTTATTCACTTACAAAGTTTCACATTTTTTCACATCTCGCAAACCACTGAGGCAAAAAAAAAAATATTATTATTCCAACTCTGACTCTGTCTTGAATCTGACACCGGTCGAAAATTTCAGAAAATTTCAGAACGCCGACGCCACTGCTTCTGCAATACGCCGGCCAAAACAAAATGCAAAAAGACTGAGCGCATGACGCCGGTATTTGACATTTTTATTCTCCTTACGCGCTCCTTGCGCCGACTCGCGTCAACCTTTTCTCTGGATATTCCGGGCCGACCGAGGGACAGCGGACTACCCAAGTGTTAGGACTGCAGCAATGTGAGATGAAGAACATCACTATATGGGTCATTATGACATTATGAGAGATTCAAAAAAAGAAGAAAAGAAATGAAATACTAAAGAACTATCTTTGTTAGTCTGTTTTATATCCATCAGCTAATGCTTTGGACTGCAATAAACACACACACACAAGATCAAAAAAAGTGCAAGCAGAATCTTTACATCTTTGCTGTCACTCTTCCACTACAGTCCCAACACTTCTCCTATTCTGATGCAGGCAGAAATATGCAAAGAGTTTCCTGTGGATTGTGACAGTACCAGATGCTGACCTTCAAACACTAGCCAATACTAAACACATTTTGAGGGTTGTAGAAGCAGTAAACTTTAATTTTGTAGACATTTGTTTAATATTTTGTCTACACATCATTTCTGCTGAGTATGACTTTTTCACTGCTGTGTCAGTCATTAAATTTGTAACTCTCAAAAGAGATTCTCCCCTGCCGTGCACTACAAAAACACTACAAGGCATCAGGAAATAACACAAAAAGTAACAGCCTGGAGGCAATGCATTCCACAGGTAAAGAACAGTCACGTTAAAAATGGACCAGGTACAGAACATTAATGTAAAAATGAAAAAGAATCATAAGGTTCATCTATGTGCTCCCAAGATCCATCAATGATGCAAGAGGTGTTGGTGTCATGCATTCAATGCATTCTTCCTGGAATGTGGACAGTGAGGTCAAAGAAAATTCTGTAAAAAAAATGCGGGATACATACAAATGCATCAAAGTTCACAGACTTGACTATGGGCTTTATTATACTGTTAAAAACTCTTGCACTGGTGTTCAGACTTCAGAATGAAGATCATTATTACAGAGATGTCTCCACAATGTTACCAAAGTATCATCAAACAATGCCTGGGATACACAGACAAGAACTGCATGACTGAGCAAGCTAGGAGGTCACTGCACAAAAAATCTTAGAGCTAATCATAAAAGCATTATGCAATAAACAGAGCCAGCAGTCAGTACAATGGACTGCACAATTAAAGAGATGTGGAATACTAATGGGAGAAGCAGACTTAGGTTGTATCGCATAGCTGCATATTGCACTCATCCAGCACACAAATGGCAGCACAGCAAACACCAGACAGACCTCTGTGGGTAAACACAGCAAAGCATCAGCCTTGTTCATTATATAAATGGGGGGGGGGGGGTGAGGTAGACAGAAAAGCACGACATAGGACAACAGCAAGCACAAGGAAACACAAAAGATTCACCATAAGGTATGAAATGTCAGGGAAATTAAATTTCTTCAGCAAAAATGCCCCTTTCTAAAATACAAAAGAGAATGGTAGTTTGGGGAAGGAAGTGACAGATGGAGACACAGGAGGAAAGACAGGTAGCTGATGTGGATGGTCAAACAGAGCAGGCCTAGGGGAGATGGGGTAGCAGGCACACAAGAATTTGTGGGAATACAATGGCTGGACATAAAGCATGAACAAGCACTGATGGGGAGGATTTGGACAATAGATAGGTAATAGGGAAGGACACACATAAGACATAGAAAGTAACAAGATAGGGATACGGTAGTGTCCTGGCATGGTCAGATGTCAAGTGGCCCACAGGGCAACAAACTCAGGGAACACTTATCTAAGTGGCTGACTTTATGGGGCAGTTGCTTTTCTGGTGGCCCAATGGGCACAGCCTGCTGGGACTACACAAGCCATGCTTGAATGTACTCCACATGGAAGAGTTGGACATCCAGTTACTGCCACACCTCAGCAACCAGAAGTGTCTGTAATTGATGTCAGCAGACCATGGCAAAACCCTCCAGACCACTTACCAAAGGACAGCCTTTGCCCCCTCCTGAGAAGTAGCCATGTGGGGCATGAAGGATCCCCTCTTAGTAACCTTTAAAAAACAAATCATTCTTTCCCTTCAGACAGGTAGAATGGTGGCCACAAACAACTCAAACCTAGTGGTATCAGTCAGTTCAAACCTGAAGAAGGAAGACACAATAGGGGAAAAAAATAACTACAAACAGATGCTATAAATACAATGCATTTGAATAGCTGAATGGCATAAATGCCTTAAAAATCCTAAAAAAACCTGCTGCTTGCAGCATTACTCCCACAATACAAAACTTAAACATGTTAAGCTGTCACCCTTTCTCCACTGCAAAACAAATCAAGCATACCTAAATATACAAGTAAAACAGTTAACATAGCAGAACACAACAGTGCATAAATATGCTTACAGTATACTTAAGGGTCTCTTTCCTGAGCTTATGCCTCTCACTGACAAAGTAGGTCAGGGTGGCACCACTTCAGACCATTGCATTGATGCTGGCAATGTTCAACATTGCCCATGGCATTCCACACTGTCCTGGAAAGCTCATTTCAGGCATCTGCCTTCTATAATTGGCCATCTTTCTGAACCAGCAGTTGCTCCTTAAAGTTCCTGTATAGGAAGATGAGGAAAATCTTACTCTCCCTGGCACATGGATCACATGTTGTGCAACACAGCATTGCACTGTGGTGCTTCTGTATGACCCTTATGCTCCATCATGGTACTAGGAATGGATATAGCATTGCACTGCGGGAACAGGGGTATACACACAAGCTTTAAAAGTATACTTTTCCGCTATCGGAGCAACACTTATACCGCGGTAGAAGGTTCTCCCAATACTGTCACAGCTGCTAATTTTGTAGATTGTAATAAGTGTTGTGTAGGTTAAGAGATTTCTTACTGTAAGAAATTGACAGGTATGTCTTTGTGCAAGACAGTCTCTATTGTGTGTCCCTACCACACCACTGCAGTATTAGGTGGTGAACAGTTGATTGTATTGCCTTCAAACTACTCTCCTTCCAGAAGTTTCAGTGAAATGTCACAGATCAGCACCCATCAAAATTGCGTTAACACTGTACTAGTTTACTATCCCTACAGTAAGTGTTGTGCTTAAAAGGAATGTATTTTAAATGCTCCCCAAACGTCACTACCCCAGTAATCCTCCAACAGTGGGCAATCAACCTATGATACTATGACGTATGACTATGATGCTCTGAGCAACTTTCTAGTCAGTTAACCAAGTTTATACAGTTTTTACAGTTTTGCAATAAACAGTCAAGTATTTATCAAAAATGGATACTTGCTTAACGATGCCACAGTCATTCCAAATAAAGGATTTGGTTTATGACAAAGCGCAACTGCTAACAGATTCTGGACATCCCTAAGGTGCACCACGCTTTTTGTGTTCAAAATGGAGACCAGGCGCCTAGTGCAATCTCTAAATTCCCCCCGTGCTTTGCAGCCAGTATTCTACTTGTGCACAAAAACCTCACAGTGTCATGTCTACTTTTCTTGAGTGATTCTGTTTGCACTTGTGCTAAAGTTAACAGTAGAAGGCTTGGAAAATAAACACACTGCAAAGTTAAGAGTTGGCTAGTGACAGATGTAACAGAATGATGTTTTGCTTTTCCAAACATTCTGTAGCAAGACACACAAACCCATATGCCTTCCTGGGGCATTCTTAAGAGAACGTGATAAAGAAAGCGCCACCCTCAAGGGACAGGTTTTTCATAGTCAAAAATCCTGCTTTGTACTAAGTTCGGTCTTTCTTTCACATTTCCAAAAAAAAAAAAAAAAAACTGCTTCAGGGCTAACAGCTGTGCGATGATTGCGTGCATCCGCTACCGCATTACAACTGTTGACCTGATAATGGAAAAGTACCCACAAGCCATAACAAACAGCATTCTGTCACCTGCTGCGTGGTCACTACAAAGTGCACAAACATATTTGTATATTCCACTGCACTATGGAAATGATTCCAAAACAGTAGAAATAAGTAGTTTCATCAGCATAACTTCCATGCTAATTCACCCTTGTCAGCATGATGTAAAGTGCTGGTGACATTTTATACAAAACATATCGTTACCATAATACTATAGACTAGAGTAATTTCTTAAACATATTGAAGATTTGCAACTTCAAGGGGTTATGGATGGATTCCTGCTTGGTACAGGACCTCACCAAGAACAATAAACTTTGTTGTTGGTGTCAGTCACATGCTGAAAGATGTCCTGACATATGTGCAATGAAAGACTAGAGCACAGTCATTGCATGTCTGCCCATGGCTGGGATGGATAACCATGTAAAATGGAAAACTTTGAAAGTACACGACAAAGGGGACTTAGAGTTCCAGAGCTGTATGCTGAAGCATAGCTGCATTATGTAATTATGGAGAAAGCTATGCACAACACTAACTACATCTGAGAAACAAGGGTATGGGGAGTGTTGTGCCAAGGCTACAGTACAGAAACAGTAGGAGGCTGTATATAACAGTAACTGCAGCTGAGAAATCGGTGCATAAAGGGGGAGGGGAGACTCTGTCCATGGCTCTAGTACAGAAACAGGGGAAAGGGGGCTTATGCACAACACTACTGCAGCAGATAAAAAAGGTGCATTGGAGGGACAGTGCCCACCATAAATAAGAGCATTCATCGACTGACTAACATATGCTGGACTTTGGCATGATTATCCAAGGGGGTCAATGCCTGGAAAGGTTCACTGCCCAGGAGAATAAAGTGCTGCTACAAGCCATCCACAAACATGGCATGCACCACTTGGGCAAAGGTGCTGCAGATGAGCATTATCTGGACCAGTTTAGCATGGAGTGGCTTAGAATGGGAATCCTTTGGGCTGCCATAATAGGTCTCTACAACAGTTTTGATGAAGGGTTACAGACAGAGCAATCCATGCAAAGGAAAAGTCATGAGATGTTGTGACAGACAATTCCACTATAGGGGAGGTCACCAACACTGAAGCAGTTATCACTTCCTTGCCATGGGAAGCAATCCCTGCTACCTGGGAGGTGCCTTGGATTTGGCAACTGAGCTAGCAACAGCCACCCATGTGCCAAATCAGGAAGCACCAAGTATGTAATGTGTATTACAGTCCAGTATAGCACACTCCAATGCATGTTTAAAAAAGATGGACTTCACCAAGGTCCAACTGCATATGTGTTCTTCCAGTCACCTTTGGACTGTAATTGCAACAACCTGCATAGCAAAGTATGTATGTCAAAGCAAACTATACCCATACCTTAATGTGTAGGGGAGGTGGGTTCAGGGTCATAAGAAAGTGGATAGACAACAGAGTCATGTGTTCTTGCTTTCAAACCTTCCACTAGTGGGAGGTCCAGCACAAGTTGTCAACATAGGGCTGGCATCATCAAAGCACCTGCAGCTGAAGATGATAGCAATACACAAATGGAATGGTCCAATGACACAGTAGAACTGTCTGCAACACTACAGGTAGAAGAGTCATCCACATCCACCATTACAGAGGTGCCTGAAGAGGTACAGGCTACCATTACAGAGGTGCCTGAAGAGGTACAGGCTAAGAGCTTGGTCTCACCAGGACACACCTATCATCTCCTGCCCAAGAATCTGTTATGGATTCCACCCATGTCTTCACTGCACTGTCTCCGAGACGTGCACAGCCACCACAGGGGATAAATGCAAAGTGGGGGGGGGGGGTTAGATGCCATTATGATTCTTCCATGACACAGCTATGAACTTTGGCATTAACCAATACTTGTATAGGTCTGTGATCCAGGCACAATAAGCTGCTACTCACAGCACAGTGTAGATAAGCGTGCACCATGGCTTACAGGATAATGTGCAAGTGCACAATGTGCTGAGGTCATGGTGGCAGATGCTGCCACTATAGATGCCTCCATGATGCACATTACAACTACCACCTATTCTGCTTCCAGAAGCCATGCCTGCTTTGGCAGTTAAAGGGTTCTGAAGTGGAAAGATCAGCCACAGACCCACTGCCAATAGTGGACACACAGCCTGCTATCCCTGGTTAGGGGAAACATCCAAGTCAAGAGGAATGGCAGTCCTCTGACTCAACAGCAGGGATGCCTCATCAGGCCGCACTCACACATTCCCATAATTCTATGCTTTATCCGTTGTCCAAGGGTACACATCCTGCCACCCCTAGTCACAGGTGACAACCAGCTCATGACCAATTATTTTCATCAGGACAAACACATGATATGCCCTTTCCAAAGTGAACACAGTCCCATGGTTCTTCCCCTTCTCTGCCAGAGACTGCATCAAGTCCTAACATTGAAGGTCAAAACGTAGACACTATCAATGGTCATACTACGTCAGGCTGACTCCACCACTGCAGAATGCATTTCTTGACTCCACATATCCTCCCAGAATACATGGCTGTTGTGTTCACCTCACATATCTCCACCTCATCTCATAGTCTTTCAGTTGCCCATAACTATGTCCCTCCCCACCTGTGCAAGTCATGACTGTGACCTATTCATTCCCTAACCTGTCTGGGTATGTTGATGTCTGATACACAGTAAGACCTACTGTTATGGTAAGTTTACTTACACAATTGCACTATGTTTGTTGTAATCACTGCTGCAGTAACCATTGTTGCATGGGTATAACTTATACAGTTTAGGAGGAGGAAGGATGGGGGTCCAGGATCCTCTGGAGAATAGGCCAAGCAAAAGAATTTCTAGACTTGGAAAAGGAATTTAGTTTATAATGCTTTGCAAAGGTATGCATAAGGACCAAGTAGCTGCCTCTAGAGTGCTTCTAGAGTTCACCCCTTTCCAAAAAGCCATAGGAGAAACCAAGGCTCTCACAGATTGGGCATGACCCTGCCAGAGAGTGTCTTATGATGATGGGAATAACAAAAGAAAATAGCAAGGGACAACAATCTTTGATTAGTCTGTTTTGACCTGAGTTGCCCTTTTTTTCTTGTCTTCACACAGAATAAATGGCTGTTCAACTTTCCTGAAAGGTTCTGGTTTGTCAAGATTATACCTAAGCTGCCTATGCATGTCCGGAGTATGAATAATCCTTTCTCCCTGGTTTTAAGGCTCAGTAAAGAAGACAGGGAGATAGTTTTGCTTAATGTAAACTCTGAAACTACTTTAGATACAAATAAGGGACTTGTCCACATAAGAAATCCTATTTTTATGGAATGCCAAATAGGGTTGACCCACCATAAAAGCGTGTATATGTAATACCTCTTTCAAGGATACCTTGACTAAAATCTGTCATAAAAGGGGAGACTTTGAGGGCAGACATGCCGAAATTGCTAAGAAATAAACCGTGATAAGGGGAAAAGGGAAGGCCTGAGGATAACAACTTGAAGAAATATTGTAAAACCAAAGACAAGAAACCATGAACAGTTTCTGGTTCTTAGTACACAACTAGCAAATCTTTTCCATTTACCAATACAAAATTTCCTAGTGGCAGATTTCTTTGTCAGACAGTACAGTCTTAACAACTACTAACTTATAAACACTTAAATTTAATGAATGTTTAGTTACACATAAAATAGAAACAATTGAATAATTCAGATAAGACGTAATATCTGAACAGGGGTAACTGGCTGTAATGTTTCTCATATTGTCAAAAGAAGCCAAAAGACATTTTAACATATGAACCTGATAATTCACAATTCTAAAGGCTAAACTGACAGAAGAATGAATCCTCTTCCCAAATCTATCAAATTATTTAAAAACTTTATCACAGGGAGAGGTGTTTAGTCTCAACTAATTTGCTTCTTGCAGCAGGACTGAATGGAGAAATATCTGCAGGATCAGATCTGTCTGCTTTAAAACCAGCTTCATTTCCTCAGGAAAATAAGTATCAGAACTGAATAATCCAGGAAGTTACTTATAGCTGTTTAAGATTGGGCTGTATCAAACACCTCTTGTCTCATGTGAGTATATCCACTGTGTGAGGAAGCTTGTGTTAATTACCTTTGTCTAATTCTGCAAGAGAGAACCACTGTTGCCTGGGTCAGAAACAGCACGGTGATTTTTGGACAGTCCTTCTGACTCTTCAAAATGACAATGGATATCAACGTTAAGGGGGAAAATGCACACAGAAACATTCTCATCTAAGGGAATGAAAAAGAATCTTTCAGGCCTGTTTGAAAGGAGTCCTGAAGCAGTTTTTTTAGTTGTCTGTTTTGAAAGGAAGCAAACAGATCTACTAGAGGAGTTCATCATAACTGGAAGATCCCCTCATTTAATTTCTATTCATGAAGACCTGCCATGGTCCTACTCAGCTTGCCTGCCACAACATTTTGCTCTGACAAAATGGAAGAAGCTTGGAGAGTTAAACTATACTGAATTGTTACCTCTAAAGCTGCCACAGCCAGCAGGCACAGGGAGTAGTTTCTAGTAAACCCCGGGTTTATGTACTACACACAGCGATGTAGTTATCGCTTGAAGTGGCCCTGGAGACCACATATAATGCAAATAATTGAAAGCATGACAAACAACTAACATTCTTCTTTTACATCGATATGCTTTGTCCTATCATGTTTGTTCTGCAGACCCTGCATTTGCCTCCATATACACAGCACCCATGCAAACTCAAATGCATTTGTTGCTGCTGATTGAAAAGGGCAGTCAGAGAGAAGGGAAGACCTGTATTCAAGACAATTTGGTTTCTCCATCATAGCAACTCTCTTTTCACATAGCCTAACAATGGAATCTGAAACGTTAGGGGATGATGAAGATGCTGAGACCATACTATTTTCAAGAACCTTTGAATTTTTCTCATATGTAATCTGGCAAAGAGAATCGTGGAAGGCATGAATCCTAATATCATAATGTGTTCTTTTGCAGAAGTCTGGGACTGAACTCTGGAATAATTCCTGGTACAACTCTACTTTCTCCTGAGGAAGGAATTTTGTAAAGAGGTGCATCCAGAAACAGTCTTGGAACAGTATCCTGCGGGAAGGAATCAAGGAGTATTTTTTAATGTTGACCTGGGATCCTAGATTAATACTGAGGTTTGTTTTGACAAAGACTCTGCAAAGATAATAAGTCATCTAAATAAGGAAATATGTGAGTACCCCACAGTTTGCAATAGGCTATCATGTAAAAACTATTGAAGCAGTAGATAACCCAAAGGATAATGCAGAGAACTGATAATGTAACCCAGGCAAAAAATGTAGAAAAATTCTGAAACCTGTGGCAATGGGGATGCGATGATAAGCATCCTTCAAGCTAGAGTTAAAAACCAACTTAGAGAAGGAATGAGAAGTTACAAAGTTTATAGGGATAACATTTTGAACTTTGAAATTTTTACAAACAGGTTAAGAACTTATCTCCAGCAATGGTCCTCCTTTGGCACCAACGAAAGACTTTAATAAAGCATTTGGGGAAAATGGTTCTAAAACCACCATAGAAAACATCTGGTTGATGACTGGGAGGAAAAAGGCAAGTATGATTTGGAGGATGAGGGGAATTCCCCTGAAAAAGAGAGAAGGTTTCCCACTGCCTTTTGTATTCCTCTTGAACAACCTTTAGGACCCATTTGTCTTGACGCCAAAAAGGAAGGTGGAAAAACAGGCTCTAGAACAAGTTTAAAGAAGAGGCAGAGTCAGAGGGGGGGGGTGCTGCAATAGTCATTCTGTAATATTTCACAAACACCAGAAAGGTAAACAAACCAATAAATCCAAAAAGACGGCTCGTACAAGTTGCAGGCAAACGTTTTATTCAAAACTGCAGTGAAAGCTTGTAAGCACTTTCGTCCCAAGTTTAAAACAATACAGGAACTTCATCAGACAAGCTAAAAAGAGTTAAAACTGCATTTAAAAAGCAAGGCATATTACATAATTTCCTCTTTACAAACTTAAAGGGAAATCGTGCTCATAACCAAAGGCTATGGTCCTGGATCCCAAATGTAAAAATGTTACATGTTGTTACACAGTACAGACTTACATTGCTAATATAATGCTTAAAAACATATAATAAAGGCATATTAGAACATATTAAATGTTTCTTAAATATACATACAATTATACTAGTGCTTCAAAGGGCATAGAGTTAAGCACTCGGAATGTACAAGTTCCTATGAAAAAATCACTTCAAATTAAAAGATGTATCAACATTTATCATACCCATTCAATTCTAACTAGTATACTTTCACATCTCCAAGTGTGTCATCATACTGAAATGGGCAAGACTGAAAATGAAAAATAAAATAAAACTGTGCTAAATGCACTATGTTCTGGTCAGTGGAGCTAGATGCAAGCATGCATTCTAAATTAATTCTAAGTTCATAGTCAGAAGAATTATTATAAAACAGTAAACATCCACATGTGAGAACAAAGGGATGTCTTATCTATTAAAAGCCTTAAGATTTGAAAGGCTAGATATAGATAAGTGGTCATTTAAGCCTGGCCAATGTGTGGAATCTAGCCTGATCTGCCAAAATGATTCGGCCTTTTCTAACAGGTAAGGTCAGGCTCCTCCTCTTAATGAAGGGGATATGGTGTCCAGCACAACAAACTTGAATTTGTGGTCAGTGTATTGATTAATGTGTTTTGCCAGAGCATTGACTACACAATGGTCCCTAATATTTCAAAGGTGTTCGCCTACTCTACTTTTAAGTTTCCACTGCGTTTTGCCAATGTAAAAACATGGGTAAAACTCTCAGAGGGCACAGTAAACTACCTTGTCAGAATTACAGTTGAACTTGTCCTTAATCCTTAGTTTCATGCCATTTATAGTGGTTTAATTTCCCTCCAATATGTAGGGGCAAAACTTACATGAACCACATTTGTGCATATACCCTGCCTTATGTGGTTTATCCTGGTGTTCTAATAGGGATTTCATGTTCTGCCCTTTACGGAAAACACAAGTGGGTTTATTCCCCAAAATGGTTCTCAAATCTGTTCCATTTTTTAACAGATTCCAGTTCTTTTCTAGGATGTTCTTAATAGAGTAGGCGTCAACTGAAAAAGTAGTAAGAAAACGAGATTTAAACAAGCTAGTGTCATTTATCTCTGTCATTGAAACAACTACATTTGAGGTAGATTCAATCATTACAATCATGGTGGAATTAGGGATGGAATGGTCACTATGGGGCACTTCTTTGTCTAGGAGGGGAGTAAAGTAGCCACTCTCTCGTTTGACCAGGACTTCATTTTTAATGTTGTCAACTAGGTTTTGTGGATAACCTCTTCTGAGAAGCATATTACACAAATTGTCACATTCAACCAAAAAGGCCTCTTAGTGGGGCCATTCTGGCAGCTCTAACAAACTGGCCTTTCAGAACGCCCCTTTTCTGTGTAAAAGGGTGGCAGCTGGTAAAGTGTAAAAAATTGTTGGAGTACGTACTTTTGAGATAGATCTCAGATGTAAATCTCTTGTTGTCTATGTCTTTTTTAAGTAATACATCTAAATAGGCTATTTGTGTCTCACTGGTGGTGTGTAAATCTTAAAAAAGAATCTAAACGGTTAATATATTCCAGAATATGGTCAATCTGCTGTTTAGGATCATCCCACAGAATAAAAATGTCGTCCAAAAAACAAGTGTACATGTGACAGAATGGAAAAAATGGGGATTTAATGAGATGTTTTTCCCCCCCATTGTAACATCACAATGTTGGCGTACATACCCCCACACGCTGAACCCATGGCCACACCTTCGTTCTGGACATAATAGTTCTTGTCAAATAAAATGAAGTTATTTTTCAGAATTATGTCTATTAACTGTTCAAATGTGTTGGTTCTGTCCTAACTTATCCCTTTGTCTGTCAAGTATTCACAAAACCAGTGTGCCCCCACATCATGTGGGATAACAGTATAAAGGTCCCTAACATCCAATGTGATAAATGTGTAATGCTCATTAAACTGTACTGAACTGATTTTCTTCAAAAAATCCCAAGAGTCTATGCAAAGTAGGGGCTCAGATTTTAAAATATCCTTAATTTCTAAATCAAGAAATTTTGACAGTGGTTGGGTAATAGAACCCCTAGCTTCAACAATGGGGCATAAAGGGGGTTGGTGTCTGTCCTTGTGAATCTTAGGGATACCAAATATTGTTGGGGTAATCGGACAGTTGGCACATAAGTAATGGTGTTCTTCCTTGCTAATTAAGCCATCTATGAACAGATCTTGTAGGTGAACCCTAATCTTACGGTAAGCACCATTCAACTCATTTAAGGAAGTGTAGGTATTTGTAGGTGTATCCAAAATTTCTCTCATTTTTCTCACATAGTCATGTTTCCACATAAGGACAACATCACACCCTTTATCTGGTTTCATTACTCTAAGGTTGATGCTAGAAGACGAATAGTCTAGGTTCCATAATCTCTTCAGCACATAAATTATTTTCAACTTTGTTCCTATTAGCATTTACACATTGGGTTCTGATATCCAGCTCACATACACGTTCGAATGTGTCGAGGGTGGAAAACAACTGGAGGGTTATAAGTGCTAGAAACCTTCAATGGGTGTATGATGTTATCCACACCTTGAAATAGTAAGTTTAAATTAAGTTTTCTAACAATCCACAATGGTATTCACAACATTAGCAGACCTTTTAGGAGTGAAATTAAAGTCCTTAGACAACACATTACATAAGTGTACATTAATGCCCACATCTGTGTAGTTGTACATCTTAAAATCTCCTTCTGTGTTCAAGTGAACTGATAAGGGGTGGTAACAAATTCACGTGTGTCCATTTCTGTGCAAGAAATTTATTCAGATGTTAATTCCTCCCACGTCTCCCCCTCCATGCACCCCTGTAATGTCTCCTGTTCCTTCCATTATACCCTTGCTGGTAGTTGTCCATTTGTTGTCTTGTTTGGTATGAGGCTCTCTGATTCTGCTGATTCTGCTGATTCCTTATCCATTCTGATCTTCTCGGAGCAGGTTGGTCTTCCTCTAAAAAAGACTCATTGCTATTCTTGTTAAAGTTATCCTGTCCACCAAAATTAACATCCAAATCCTGGCTGTTGGTGGTCCATTGTTTAGAAGTCCATTCCTGGGAGGGAGGGGGTGGGAGGTATGCACATTTGGAATTGTAGTCTTTTTCATCCCTTGCAATCTTTTTTATTTTCCTGTTCTTAACTGTGTTCATTTGCTCCTCAATGGAGCGAAAAATACAGCTGTAATCAAACCTGTTGGTTGAAAACAAAGGGTCGTGTGTAATTTTTTTTATCAAGTTTTTCTGCTTCTTGACCCAAAGTAATGATTTGCTCATCATTGTGTTTGATTACCATGTTCATGTAATCAAACCCAAAGCGATCAAAGAGCTTAATTAGATCTTTGTGAAAGGAAGAATTAGGAGTAAGCCCTGTTTGGTATCGCCAGATGCATAGCACTTTAGGCACTACTTTCTTCCTTATACACACTCTGAAATAACTATTGTCCATTTGCAATTTTTTTTATTTTCAGCAAGACTCTGTCAAATTGTGACAAATTATTAAAAAAAGAACAGTCCATGTCATCCTCTCTTGCCTCCATACTTAACGAGTATTTATTGTCCAGCCATTGAAATAAATAGTCTGTGCCACCATTTGCAACATTGGTGGCTATATTGTTGCTACTCGTCTGCAACTCAGGTGAAGCCAAAATGCTCGGCACAGGGTGAACAGTTAACTGTGAAAGAGCGGAATGCTCTAAACGATCCATGCGGTCCATTAGCCTCTGAATTAAAACTCTTAAGCCCCCAACAGAAGTTGTATTGCCATTTGGTGAAGACAATTCCTCCAAATTTTCCATTTAAAAAGAATCCAAGCAAGCCTAATCCAACCTGCTAATCTGGTGAGCCCAAAAGAATACACTCCACAAACACTAGAAAGGTAAACAAACCAATAAATCCAAAAAGACAGCTCGCACCAGTTGCAGGCAAATGTTTTATTCAGAACAGCAGTGAAAGCTTGTAAGCGCTTTCGTCCCAAGTTTAAAACAATACAGGAACTTCATCAGACAAGCTAAAAGCGCATTTAAATAAAGCAAGGTATATTACATCATTTCCTCTCTACAAATTTAAAGGGAAATTGTGCTCATAACCAAAGGCTATGGTCTTGGATCCCAAATGTGAAAATGTTACATGTTGTTACACAGTACAGACTTAAATTGCTAATATAATGCTTAAAAACATATAAGAAAGGCATATTAGAACATATTAAACATTTCATAAATATATACATACAATTATACTAGTGCTTCAAAGGGCATAAAGTTAAGCACTCATAGGTTCATAGGTTGATACTAGGCTATCTGCCCTAGGGCACTTATAAGCTTAGCCAGTGTGTGTTTGGCTTTCACCACCCTTTTAGATTAGTTGACTCTGCCTCTGTATAGTAGGTCACAGAAGGTAGTCATATTAAGGTTAGTTTACTGTGCGCCTCTGTCTAGCAAGGACACAGAAGAGATCCCAGGGGTAAACCTATGGTCTCCCATCCACTCGTCAAGATTTCTCTTGAATAGAGTCAGTGAGGGGCTCTGCCTAACACGGATTGGGATTTTGTTCCAGAGTGAGGGGAGCCCCTGGGATATGAATCTGTCCCTCCAGCATGTCATACTTATTTCTGTGCTGAGGTTCAAGTTCCTGGGGCATGTAGCTCTTAGGGGATTTGGATTTCTTGAGGTGCAGCATGTCCATTAATTCTGGGTTGGACATGGCTTTATACGTCAGACACAGATCGCCTCTGAGTAGGCGGTATGCAACTGAGTAGAGCTGGAGTTTCTTTAGCCGAAGTGCATAGGGCATCTGTTTGAGTCCCTTGATCCTCTTGGTGAGGTACTTTTGGGGTCTTTCCAGTTGCAGCAGGTGTCGGGTAAGGTACATCCCAAATGGGGCATTGCATTCAATTATGGGCCTGATAAGTGATGAGTAGAGGGGCACAATGACCTCTCTTGATCTAGATGTGAACCCTTTCGTGATAAGGTGGGCTATATAGAAGGTCTTTCTAACTACTTTGGCAATGTGACTGTCAAAGGAGAGATTACTATCAACTTGGGTCCCCAAGTCCCTAATTACTTCTTCTGTACTTAATGGATTACCACCTATATGGTAATTTGTGGGCACTTTGTTTTTCCCAAAGGGGATGACAATGCACTTTTTGGCATTTAGGTTTAGGCCATGGCTCTGGCACCAATTATCTGTCTCTGTGAGACCCTTTTGGAGGATGCTTGTGCCAGCCGGAAAGTCAAATATGGCACCCAGTTTGCAGTAGTCTGTGAACTTTGTCAGCCATAGCCCACCCGTGTTAGCCTGTACCTCGGAGCAATATATACCGAACAAGAGAGGTCCCAGGACTGAGCCTTGTGGGATGCCACTTGTAACTGGTTTAGTCTCTGACATGGCACCTGCAATCCTGACCATGTGGGTTCTGTTTCTGAGCCAGTTAGCAACCCATCTTGTGACATAGGGGTTGATATTTAAGCTGGTGAGCTTATTTATGATGCCCGAGTGGGGTATTGTGTCGAAGGCTTTTGCGAGGTCCAGGTAGGCTGTGTGGACTACCTTCTCTTCATCTATGGCTTTGGTTAACAGTTTCAAAGAAGTCGACCAGGTTCAAGAGGCAAGATCTGCCCTTAACAAAGCCGAATTGGGTAGGATCCAGTGTCTGGAGGTTCCCAATGTCCTTGTTTATGATTTCCATGATGATACGCTCCATAGCCTTGCAGACCAGGCTGGTCAGGCTTATAGGGTGATAGTTTCTGGGGTCCGTTGTGGCACCACCTTTTTGGAGCGGGACCACTGTTGCTGTATGCCATTCCTTGGGTACATATCCTGTAGTAAGGCTGAGACTTGAACAGTGTCTTTAAGTGAGGGTTTAATTCTTCTTGGAGCTCATGTAAGACACAGCCCAGGACACCGTCTGGTCCCACTGATGCTGTGTTTTTTGCTTTGGAGAGGGCAGCTCTCACCTGTGCATCTGTGATCACAGGGAGGCTACATTCTGTTGAGATAGACATTTGCTCTTTTGGAGGGGAAGGGGGGGAGAAGTTTGCACTGAACCTTTCTGCCAGGATGTTGGCAATGTCTGTGGGTTCAGTGTATTTTTTGTCATTTTTGCACTAACTCAGAGCATCTCTGGGAGTTGCCTCCCAGGTTCCTGACATAACTAAAGAAGACCTTGTGATTATCCTTAGTGTCTTGTGCAATTTTTCTTTCGAAGCTTGCCTTAGATGATTTTATGAGGGATCGTAGTTTCTTGCTAGTACTGATCAGAGACGCCTTCCCTTTTTGGGATTTTGCTCTATCATGGAGTAGCTTCCTCCTTCTGTTATATAGCTTATTTATGGCCGGGGTCCACCCGACATGTCTCCTGCCTTTGGAGAAGTGAGACTTAGTTTTATTTGGGATAGCATGCTCCATGCATTCCTGTAGGTGTCCATAGAATGCTTTTGTAAAGGATTCTGCATTTTGGATCGTAGCTTCCACTGGCCCGGGGCCTCTGAAAGATTCCACCTCGGTTTTGAGAAGTGTGAAGTTTGCTTTTGAGAAGTTCTTCACCGTGGTTTCCTTGGCTGGGGGTGGGGACGGAATATGGATGTCCAGTGAGATTAATTTATGGTCTGATCTTACCAATGAGGGGTATACCTCTGGTGTGGAACATAGAGACCCCATGTTGGTGATGTCCATAGCATTTGAGTTTATACATTCTAGGAACCGTTGGGCGAGGGTATTTGGGCTTGAGTGGTTTTCCCAATCAATGTTTGGGTAGTTGAAGTCACCCAATATAATGGTGTTTGGAGGGACCTTCATATTTTCCAGTGTTTGGGAGGGTGGCCTGTAGCAGGCTACAAACTGAAAGGCAGTTTTGTCCACTGTTAGTTGCACGTGGATAGTCTCCGATGCTTCATGCAGTGCCACTAACCTGGAGGTGTGGGTATCTTTGATGTATATGGATACTCCCCCTCCTTTTGTGGTTCGGTCCGAGTTTTGTGGCCGAAAGGCATGGTATGAAGTATAACCTGGTAGTGCTGGGGTGCTTTCTGGAGCCTTGAACCAGGTTTCTGTTACTGCACAGATATCGATATTCTCCATACTGAGGAGAGTCTCGAGTGCATGCATCTTGAGGTTTAGACTTCTGGCATTGAGCAGCATTACCCTTAGTTTTTTCTTTGTGTTGTCTATGGAGGTGGGTTTGTCGTTTGAGCCTTGCCTAAAAAAAGGCACTATGGGGAAGGCAAGAGCCTTTGCCAGTATTCAAAAACCTAGGGGTGACAGGTGTAAGCCATCCCTCGCAAAGCACCGTGGCTTGTCAAGCATGTCATCCCAGGCTGACAGACACTGGATCCCCTTTGAATGATACCAATACTTTAAGCCAATTGTTAAAATTGATCATTTTGTCTTTATACCGTGGCATCATTCTTGGTGAGGGCAAGATGCTACTCAAGGTCAGGGTCATACCGGCCTGGGCTACATGATCAGAGAGCTCCTCTATGTCTCTTTTCATGTAGTCCAGGGAGGTACTTCTCAGGTCATTCACACTAGCATGGACAATGACGGAGTCATATTTGTACTTGCTTTGGAGTGACCTGAGTGCATGTGTTATGTGGCGGATCCTGGCACCCGACAGGCAGCTTACGGTGACCTGCTCCTTATTCAGTCTGGTGAGTGGGATGTCAGTGTGTCTGACAATAGAGTCTCCTATTACAAGTGTATTCAGTGTGTTGTTTAGACTTAAAGGCTGCGACTGTGTGGCACACTGACCTTGCGAGTTATGTGTTACGTGGGTATTGTTGCATGGTGGGGGTTACTTGGATGTCTGCTTGGGAGGTCTCTGCTGCTTAGGCAGATTTTTGTTTAGAGCCTCTGAGTATGTTTTTGCGTGTTTATGTGTTTGGTTTGCTGATGCGATAGGTCTATGAGACTGGATTTGTGGTGTGTGTGGTAACCTTTTCCTCCTGACCGACTGTGCCAGTACTGGGTTGAGAGAGCTCAGCCTCCAGTTTGGCTATGTAGTTGCATCTCTCACATATGTTTGAGCTTGTTGGGAGGAGGAGAGGGTAGTCTGTGTACATAAGGCAGTTGTAACATTGCCTCAAGATTCCCACATTCACCAGCTGGACTGGGGAGTAAACCCGAAACTGGCCTTTGGAAGGTTTTCCCACAAAGGGGACACATCTGCCCACCAATAGATGACTGTAAGCAGACCAATGACCCTCTGAAGCCTGCAAGAGAAGAGAGGTCTCTAAGGGTGGCAAGAAAGTACTTAACCTTCTGGCACCAAGCCTACTGGTTTTTGCCACTACAGAGCTTGTGTAACCAGCAGCCAGGATGCAAATAAGCACAAGCCCTTAGGAGACTGGTCGGCTGTTATATCCTTTACAAGATATGACACATACACAGCTACGGCTACTGCAACAGAAGTTATGATGAACATAATATGGGATACTTAATGGAAACCTTTTTTCCACCAAGATTTTGCCATCTTACACTTAACTAACTAAGCAAGGCTTGTGAAGCAAGAGATCCTACCACAGACATTAAAAGTGATGTGGGTTGGGGGGGGGGCTTGCTTGCTGCAAAATTTCTGACTTATCTTCACTGTTTCATAAAATCATATGTTTAAGATGCATTGAAACATGTTACCTAAACTTTTATGTTTTTCAATCTCCCTGTTTAACCTCTGGAAACTTGCATTTTGGTCTTCTTTTGAGCTAATCTTCTGTCTTTCATGTATTATATATTGAAATTTCTGTCTCAACTAGTCTGCAGTCAGCCTATTACTTTTAAAATGCACTTAACGTTTTGAATTACATCTGTGTATGTCATACTACTACCAACTGTCTACTACAAGAACTCATTTTCTGAATGATTCCTTTTAACTCAAGATGCCCACACAGCACTCTACAGGTCTATTTTCTCTGAGGCAGCTTAAGGCATTCAGATGCTTGTCAGATTTAAACACGTTCAGCCCAAAAGTGATACAAACTCAGTTATCAGAAATAAGCTAGAAATCTAAGGTAGCAGTAAGCTGAAAAGTACTCAGTTGAACTGACTAGAATATTTTCAAATTCTAACAAACTGTACCAGTAAAATAATGTGAAGGGAGATTAAATTTGTTAATGCAATATTACCCACTGGCACAGAACAATGATGTGCACCTGTTCTCCAGAACAGAATATATTTTCAGAAAACTTAGTATTATGCTCTCTAACAACTGGCGGGGGGGGTCATCCAACCTTTAGATACATAACTATTTCCTCTGCAGCTGAACATCCAGTCACCCAGACACAGACGTGAACCATAGATACAAGTGCTACCACAGGTAACACTGCAACAGCACCAGGTTTCTTAACATTTATATAGTTTTACATCTCTGTCTCACTGAAACTCACTCAGTAGCTACTCCTGCAAAATCAAACCTTAACATGTTTGTGGGAGTCATATGTGGCTATACAGCCATTATCCAGATGTAGCAATGGCTTTTCTTAAATTGAGTAATGGAATGTTCTGCTGAACTTCAATAAAAATACACTTGTGTGAACAACCTCATCATAACAGTAGGTGTTTGAATAAAATGACCAGTGCTACAATACAACTCATAATATTTTTGAGTTAGTTATAGTCAAATTCCCACCCATTTCTCTGGGCTTTTCATAATATTTTAATTAGTTGTAGTTAAATGCCTACCCATTTCACTGGGTTTTCAGATCTCCAAATGTCCCCAGGGCCAGCAAGGATGGCAGCAGGACACATAGAATGAAAAAGTAAAGTTACCCCTGCCACCTTTAATTATCTTCTGTGTGTAGACAGAGATGTCCCCAACAACCGCACCTATCAATATGGGCACCAAGGACAAACCTAAGACAGTCAGTAAATAAGATCCAGAAAATTGGGCAGGGGTACTGTAACCGTTTCTGATTTATTTGTTTGTTTGCGTATTTATTTAAAATAAAAAAAAGAAAGTCTCAAAGGGGTTAGAGGAAGAGAAACTATACTGCAGTAGTGATCACTGTGTTTCAACATCTACTGCTATAGGTATTTTCCTTGTACAGCTATACTACAGTCATTATAAGAATCACTGTAGTATAATTTATAATGGCTGGGAAGAATACCAAAACAGTTTATACCCTTATCACCGATCTGTGAAGGGGAACATACATGCTCTACAAGACTGCAGTAGCTGAGTAGCAGAACATGTCATTCTCCTAGGGCACATCCATCTATCCATCCATAACCCTTTTTTTTCAATTTTTGCTGATGGGGTTGGGGTGCCACATCAACAGTGAAAATCATCCAGCACATGTCCAAACCAATGTTTACAGAAGATGAGCATGAGGTCCAGGTGTTAGGCCGAGACATTACAGATGAAGGAAATAATGGAAGCTGCTATCCCAGTGGAATACGCACCACACCTGTCATTGTAGTTACTTCCCATGTTAGTCATAACAAACAATAACTATGTTAGCTAGACATTTAGAAGGATTTTAAGTATCGGTTTTCCTCATTTTCCTGGATTAAAAAAGACAAAGATCAGCTCTGCTTACCTGAAGCCTTTGGTTCAATCAATATAATGCCTTAGTCAGGGTTAGGTCAGGTGTCATTTAAATGCACAAAAATATAGTATTCTCTTTTGTATAAGTCTAGAAATGCAGCCATATTAAAGTAGGATTCTCAGTTTGCATACAATTTCAATACATTCACTTTCAATCTGTGCAAATAACCTTAAGTCAAGAATACTGATATGAACAGAATGTGCTGTATATTTGAGTACAGGCACATCTTGTTTTTCATAGGTTCACAGGTGTGTACTAGGCTAATGGCCCTGCAGCCTTGACAAGCCTAGCCAATAGGATTACCCTGGCATAGTGCCACCAGACCTTCGTTCCCAGTGCCTCTGTAGAGTAGAGCCACTGGAGTGATCTCTGGGGTGAATTTTCTACTTCCCATCCACTCCAAGATTTCTCTTGAAGAGGGCCAGTGAGGTGCTCTGTTTGACGTATACAGGAAGTCTATTCCATAGCATGGGCAGTCTCTGGGTTATGAACCTGTCCCTCCAGCATGTTTTGTTGATTGTGGTAATTAAGTTGAGGTCTCTGGAGCGTGTGGTGCGGAGGGATTTGGATTTCTTTAGCTGTAGCATTTCTAACAGAGCTGGGTCAGACATGGCTTTGTAAATCAAGCAGAAATTGCTTCTAAGTAGGCGATATGAGACAGAGAATAGTTGGAGTTTTTTTTAGTCTGCCCATATAATACAAATGTTTAAGGCCCAGGATCCTCTTTGTGAGGTACTTTTGCAACCTCTCCAGTTGTTGCAGGTGTCTAGTGAGGTGCATGCCTAATGGAGCATTGTACTTGACGACTGGCCTAATGAGGGAAGAGTACAGGGAGACAATGACCGCTTTCTTCCTGGATGCAAAACCCTTAGTAATGAGACGTGCCACATAGAAGGACTTTCTGACCACAGTGGCAATGTGGTGGTCAAAAGAGAGGTTGCTGTCAACCTATGTTCCCAGATCTCTCATAACACCTTCTGTGTTCAGTGGACTACCATCACTGTGGTAATTCATGGGAACCGGGTTTTTCCCAAAGGGGATGATGACACATTTTTTGGCATTGAGCTTAAGGTCATGGTTCTGACACCAGTCGTTGGTCTCAGTGAGGCCTTTCTGTAGGATGTCATCACTTGGGGAGTTAATAATAGCTCCAACTTGCAATCATCTGTGAACTTTCTCAGCCAGAGTCCCTTTGTGTTGGCCTGGACTTCATAGAAGTAGACACCAACAGGAGAGGACCCAGGAGCAAACCCTGTGGGACTCCACTCATGACTGGTCGGCAGTACGACTTGGAGTCAGCTACTTTCACACTGAGGGTTCTATCTGTGAGTCAGTTTGGAACCCACCTAGTGGCATATGGGTTGATGCCTAGCTTACTGAGTATTTCTATGATTCCTGAGTAGGGAATGATATCAAAGGCCTTGGCCAGATCAATGTAGGCTGTATGAACCACCTTGCCTTCATCCACAGCTGTAGTGACTGACTCAAAGAAGTCAACCAGGTTGAGCAGGCATGATCTACCCTTCACGAAACCAAACTGTGTGGGATCCAGAGTTTGGAGATATCCTATTCCTTGTTTAATAGGTCCATGATGATGCTTTCCATAGCTTTGCATATCAGACTCGTCTTTTGTGGAGAGGGATGAGGGCAGCAGTGCACCATTTAGCAGGGACAAAGCTTGAGGTGAGACTGTGACTGAACAGAGCACACAGATGATGTGCCAGTTCACTCTGTAGTTCATTTAGAACACAGTCAGGGACATTGTCATGTCCCATAGAAGCTGTATTCTTGGCCTTGGACAGTGCTGTTTTAACCTGTGCAGCAGTAATACTGAGTGCCTGGCAATCTACTGGTAATGCGACTGGTCCTTTGGGGGTGAGGGAGGAGTAAAGCTGGCACTGAATCTGTCGGCCAGTATATTGGCAATATCTGTTGGCTCGGTATAGGAGGTACCATTGTGCAGTAGCTCACAGCAAGTCTGAGTATTGCCGTGGAGATTCTTTACATAACTATAGAAGGCCTTGTGGTTGTCTTTACTAGCTGCTGCAATTCTGTTTTCATAGCTAGCTTTAGAGGATACCATGAGGGATCTCAACTTTTTGTTGAGGCTGATAAGGGAGTTTTTCCAGTCTTGGGACTTCACCTTATTGCGCATCATTTTCCTCCTCCTGTTGTAGTTTGTTTATGGCAGGGGACCGCCAGACCGGCTTCCTTTTTTTGGAGGAGAGTGTCTTGGTACTATTGGATATGGCGAGATGCATGCAACTTGTGTACATGTTCGTACAGTGCATTTGTGTATGATTCGGCAGTCATGCAACTATTCTCCATTTGCATGGGTGCCATGAAGTTAGCCACCTCTGTTTTTAGGAGCCCAAAGTTAGCTTTTTAGAAGTTTTTCTTGGTGGTTACCTTTGCGGGGGGGTGGATTTCCAAGCTGATTAGTTTGTGGTCGGACCTAACTAGGGAGGGGTTGACTATTTGTTTACAGCAACAGTTGCCCATGTTGGTACTGACCAGGTCAAGGATTTTGCTACCTGGAGTGGGAGTAAGAACGAGCTGGTCCAGGGCATTGAAATTAATTAATTCCAGGAAACGTTGGGCAAGTGTATTGGTACATGAGTAGTTTTCCCAGTTAATGGAGGGGTAGTTGAAGTCACCCAGTATGAGAGTGTTAGGTTGGACCGTAATATTCAGGGTGCTTAAGAACATGGAGTGTGAGTCTTGGGACATGGCTGGGGACCTATAGCAGGCTATGATCTGAATCGCTGTCTTACCCAATGTTAGCTGCACCTGAAGTATCTCTGATGCATTATGTTGGGCTACCTGTCTGGAGGTGTGTGCATCCTTTATGAATATTGAAACACCACCGCCTTTGGAGTTTTGGTCCAAGTTCTGGGGCCGAAATGTGTTAAATGAGTTATAGCCTGGTAGTGCAGGAGTGCTTTCTGCTGCTTTGAACCAGGTCTCTGTTACAGCACAAATATTGATGTTCTCCATTTTAATGAGTGTTTCTAGTGAGTACATTTTGAGATTTAGACTTCTAGCATTGAGCAGCATGACCCTCAGATTGCATTTGTCTGTAGCTGTTACGGTGGTAATTTGGTCTTTGGAACACTGCCTAAAAAAGGCACTATACAGGTAGAACCAAGGCTAAAGAGGCATGTAGAACTTTACAGGGTTTTGCTATTATTAGGAAATACTTCAGAGACAGTTAAGTTAGTCTGCGTTTGGACTGATATGCAGATATTTATGGCAGTGCAGTCTTCAGAAAGCAGTACAGACACTCAGCTATGAGTGCAGACATCAGGTCAAATATCCAGCATTTCAGAATATTAATTATACTATTCAGGAGGAAAGATAGAATGCACAGGACTATTCAGTTTATCAAAGAAATATGAATATGAATGCAGAGAACTGTTTCACTTTATCAGCACTGTTATTGGAAACAGTATTCGGATATTGCTGATATCTATCTTCCACTGTACATAATAAATTGTTCTTAACCGAACTACAGTGTGTGCACATTATTCTGAAAAGTACGAGAAGATTTGGGCCATAAAGGAAAGACTAGCACCTGTTCATCACAGTTCTGGGTAATCAGATAATGACATTCATTCCAGTTTCTTCCAGTTGTTTCCAGCTCATTCCAGTATATTACAGTCATATCAATTCTTTCAGTCAGTCTGTGGAAATCCATCAAATGCAAAATTCTTTCCCACTGTTTTGGAGTTTAGGAAAAATGACTGGAAGTGGAATAGTTTGATTCAAGGCAAATTGTGTTACTAATTTTAAGCATAAATGAGGGATTAGCCATTAGTGACACACTGTGGAAGACTGCATAAGTTTTTTTTTTTTTTTTTATTTTAACACATCAGGTCTTACACCTCAGATGTTCTTGTTGTGGTTATGCCACACACACAGTCTTCCATGACAGTAATTTTACAGCATTTGCACCAATGGAGAGGTGAAAGGGAGGAGGAACTGGCTTCCCTGGGTTCTCAAATGAGGCACCTCCTTCAAAAAATACATAACTGGTGGAATGGGTATCAAGGGGGTATGGGGTCATGCAATGAACAATGGCCGACATGTATACTTTAACTAATGTTCAATTAAGATCCTTATCAAGTAAGGCACTCAGGTAACTGTTAGATAAAGAGTATATGCTTTTAAAAGTTAATTAGTTAACTTCAGTGATTAGCATGGCATATGGTACACACAAATTCTAGAGAAATTAGTTGAAATATAGACCTCCATTGAGGCTTCACCACATTTTCTCAAACTCTGTCAGTAATTAGCATGGCATATGGTACACAATAATTCTATAGAAATTATCTGGAATGTAGACCTCATGGTGGCTTCACCACATCTTCTCAAACTCCTTGCTATTTATTTAAGTTCCATACATGAAATTGTGTCAAAAAGTCGAGGAAATATTTGCCAGAATTGATATTACAGCACTTACATATTGATTTAGAGATTGTTGCAAGACTAGAAAAATGGAAACTCTCATGACCTCTCTAACTATCTCCCATTTCTACACTTTCTCCTTTATCCAAAATACTTGGAAAAATATGTACACATACAATTACTCAAGTACCTTGCTGACAACCTTCTGTCCCCCACTCAACATGGTTTTCGCCCAAAACACAGCACCACCACAGCCTTACTTTCTTTCACCAATACTGTCAACAAAGCCTTAGCTGCAGGTCACCCTACATCAGTAATCCTGCTTGATTTATCTAATGCTTTTGACACAGTATCACATACTAAACTTTTGACCCAACTGACTAAGCTTGCCTGTGGCCCTACATTCCTCAACTGGTTTACATCATACCTTAAAAATAGACGACAATCTGTAAAGTGGCAAAATGCTCAATCCAATTACCTGTCAAACAGCATAGGAGTCCCACAGGGTTCCATTCTGGGTCCATTACTTTTCAACATCTTTATCAATGACCTCTACAAAGTCACGCAACTAGGTAAAATTATCCAGTACGCTGACGATTCAACTATAATCTCAACCTCAAACAACTTCTCCGACCTACTCTTAGCTACTCAAAATGCCTTTACACATATTGAATCTTGGCTAAACAATTCTCAACTTCTACTAAATGCCAAAAAAAAAACATTATTCTCACCAAAAGCACCAGACATAGACTTCAACATTTATGCTAAAGACAAAACTGAAATAGAAATAGTAAAATCTGTCAAACTACTGGGCATTACAATTGATAATAAACTCACCTTTGAAACAGATATCCTCAACACAATAAAGAAACCATACTTTAAACTTGGCAAACTCTATCGCCAAAAGCTCTACATGGACAATGACACCAAAACAAAGCTAGCAAGCACCTTACTAATCCCGACCTTACTCTATGGTAGCACCATCACTACTAACCTTCATTCCTCTCTCAGCAACAAGCTCCAGTCCTGCTACTATAAAATAGCAACATTTGCCTTAGGAAAGCCAAACCGTTCACACCATTGCCAAGCAATAAATGAACTGAACTGGTTGGATTTCCCTAATTATCTTTGCTATACCCAAATAATGCTAGCCCACAAACTAATTTATACACCAAATAACTGTCCAGCACTGTCATCAATACTTCTAAGTTATGTCCCTGCATGCACCCTTCGATCCACCAGTAAATCACTTCTAAATGTAACCAAGCCAAATAAAAGAGCTGGGCAATGCCTGTTCTCACATAGCATTGCTAAAAAATGGAACTCCCTACCCTCCCATATTACCCAAATAGACTGCATAAAGAAATTCAAAGCAACATTAAAAACATATCTCCTTGACAACCATGAATGCCAATGTCAGTCAATAAAGCCACTATAAACCAGGGCTACATAAGTTCTAAGCCAGCTCCATGATCAAAAAAATGAGGGGGAAAAAAGCCTACCCTGATAGTATTAGCTCTATCACTGCCATGTGTTTGACTTTTTATCATGTGTCATAAGATACCAAAGGAAACACCTCAATTTCCTTTTACTACAATACCAATGGCTACCTAAGGTTTTTAATTCATATTAATAAGTTGTACATTGTATATAAATGTTTTTAACTTTTCTTCTCTTCAAACTATATCTGTAAAACCTTAAACCTCTGCTTACTGTTGCTGTTTATTTGTATAAAGTTTTTTACTTTACTTATTTTATTGTTAATTGCGGAGTTTTTCTCCCTGGGCCTCCACTGAAAATGGGTCCCCAACCCAGTGGACTTTCCCGGTCAACAAATGCCAATAAATAAATAAATAAATAATCTGCCGTTTATTAGAAATGCATTCACTAAAGCAGCATGTGGCCCTCCCGAAACTATAGCTATATACTAAGCTGAAGAACACAGCCCAAAATTGCAAATTTGCAGATGTTCATAGGTAAAGTACAGTTGTGTACACTTACCATAAATGTAGATGTTCGAGTGTATTCACTGTTGCAGTCATCACATTTGGATTGTCCCTGCCAGGGTAGCCCTTGGCCGGCCCGAATACCAGAGATGTATTATTTCTGTGTCGGTTGCTGTCACTTCAGGACTGACATCAGGTCATCAGTAGTATAAAGTAAGGCAGTCGACGCCATTACATCAGTCTTTCTTGCCCTGTGAGGAGCCCCCAAGTGAGAGCCAGGTTATAGTGGAAGAATCCCACCAGTAGAAACTTAATACCAAAATGTTGATTGTAAGGAGAGAGAGAAGAGGGGGATGGAGGGAGGGAAACCAGGACTGCAACAGTGAATACACTCGAACATCTACATTTATGGTAAGTGTACACAACTGTACTATGTTCTTCCTGTTTCACTGTTGCAGTCATTACAAGTGGGTTGATTCCCAAAGCTGAGGAAAGGGTGGAGGCAGTCAAGGAGACTAGGGGCTGGCTAGGATGCCCTGCAAGACTGCAGTGGCAAAGCCTGCCCTGGATTTGGAGAAGATAGGCAGGTGATAATGTTTGGTGAAAGTGTGAACAGATGCAGGTGGCAGCCTCTAGGATGTCCCTGGTGGGGACTCCTCTGAGGAAAGCTGCAGAGGTGGAGGCTGCTCTGGTGGAGTGAGTCCTGACCCCTTAGGGGGAAGCTTTCCATGTTGCTTGTAACAAAAAAGGATGCAGTGTGCTATCCATTTAGAAAGTGTTTGTTTGGAGATGGCTTTGCCCTCAGCCCCTGCAGCAAAGCTAACCAGAAATTGATCAGACTTTCTGAATGATTTAGTCCTGTCTAGATAGAATCTGAGCTGTCTGTGCACATCTAGAGAGTGCAGGATCCTTTCCCCCTTGTTCTGTGGGTTAGGGAAAAAGGTGGGCAAATGAATGGATTGGTTGAGAGCCACACTGGACACCACCTTGGGCATGAAGGATGAGTGCTTGTAGCTCAAAGACCCTTCCGGCTAAAGTGATGGCCAGAAGAAAAGCTGTCTTCCAGGAGAGAAATTTTAACTCTGTTGAAGATGCTGGTTTGAAGGGGGCAGGGTGAACTTTTCCAACACAAAGTTAAAGTCCCAAGCTGGGGTAGGTGCTCTTCTGGGTGGCCTCAAGTTGCTAGCCCCTCTTAGGAATTGTTTGATCAGAGGGTGTGAGAAAAATGGGCTGCTCAGTGGGGAAATGAGCAGAGATAGCAGAGGCATGAATTTTAATAGAGGAAAAAGAGAGACCACTGTGTAGCAGGTCAGCTAGGTAATCCAGGATGAGATGGAGGGAGGGCTGTGCCATATCGGCTCCCTTAGCCTGAATCTAGGTGCAGAACCTTTTCCATTTGTCAGCATAAGACTTTCTAGTGCTAGGATGTCTGGCCTCACGTATAACATCTAGAACCTGTTTACTGAGGTTGGCAGATTGATCAGTGGTTAGGGAATAAGCCAAGCTGCCAAATTGAGGGTCTGTAATTGGGGATGCATGAATTCTCCTTCCCTCTGGGTCAGGAGGGTTAAGGTCTGACTGAGATGCCATGGTGGCAGTGGGGACAGGCTGTGCAGCAGTGGGTACCAGTGCTGGTGAGGCCAGTAGGGAGCAATAAGAATTGCCCTTGGTTTTTCCTCCCTTATTTTGAGCAGTATCCTGGTAGTGGAGGAAAGGCATAGACCAGTAGACTGACCTAGGGGAAGGACAGGACATCCACTTTCCAAGCCATGCAGTGATGCTCCCTGGTGCAGAATGTGCTGAGCTGATGGTTGGTGTGGGAGGCGAAGAGGTCGACCTTCAGGGTGCCCCATTGCTGACTTATAGGGTGAAGATTCTTTTGTCTAGCTGCCACTTGTGTGGGTCTAGAAGACTTCTGCTTAAGTGATCTGCTAGAGAGTTTAATAGAGAACCTGGCAGGAATTGTGCTAACAGGTGTAGTTGTATGGCAGAGGCTGTGTGCCAAAGGGTCATGGCCAATCTGCATGGAGGGTAGGAGTGAGTCCCTCCCTGCTTGTTGATATACCACATCACAGTGGTGTTGTCTGTTTTGACCAGGAGAGCCCCTGGGGAGAGAAGGGGCCTGAAAGCTGCCAATGTCTGCTGGATAGTTAACATCTCTCTTTGGTTGATGTGCAGATGTATTTGCTGTGGGCTCCTTTGGCCCTGTATGCACCTGCCATCCAGGTGTGCACCCCAGGCATAGTCTGATGCGTCTGTGGTGAGGGTGTGGGCGGCAAGAGGGTGGTGGGAAAGGTAGTCCCTTGTCGTGGGAGCATGCTGTTGCCCACCAAAGAAAATCTTTCTTGAGGCAAGGTATCATGGGTATAAGAGTTTCCAGGTCTAGAGAGTGCTGACACCAAAGGCTTTTTAGGTACCATTGAAGTTTCCTCATATGCAGTCTGGCATATGGAATGAGTAGAATGCAAGATGCTATGAACCCCAGAGATTGCAGGATTTTCCTTGCAGATCATTGGCGTCTGGTGGCTAGTTGAGAGAAGTAGGCTGTCAGGTAAGTTTGCTTTTCTGGTGTAAGGAATGCCATCTGGGATGCTGTGTCCAGGCTTGCTCCCAGGAATATAATCCTTTGGGTGGGTACTAGTTTGGATTTCTTTTCATTGATAGTGTACCCTAGGGAAGTCAGTAGGGACTTTACAAAGACCAGGTGCTTGAGCCGCTTTTCCTGTATGCCTGAATTAGGCAGTCATCTAAATATGGGTAAACTTGGATATTCCTTTGTCTGCAAAAGGCAATGGCCGGAGCCAAACATTTTGTGAAAACTCTGGGAGCAGTAGATTAGCCAAAGGGAAGTGCAGAGATGCTGCCCTGAAACATAGGTATTTCCTGCATGATTCCCTGATAGGAATGTGGAGGTAGGCCTCTTTTAGGTCTAGGGTGGCTAGCCAAGCATCCTTGGAGAGCATGGGTAGCAGTTGCTGGAGGGTGAGCATTTTGAATTTTGGCATCACCAGGAAGGTATTTAGAATGGAAAGATCAGGGATGGGGAGCCAGGTACTTTCTTTTCTGGGTACCAGAAAAAGTCTTGAGGTGAAACCTTGGCCTTTCTGTTCTGCAGGAATGTGCTCTATTGCCCTCATAGAGAGCAGGGAAATGATTTGCTTTTGCACCTCTGCCCACTGGTTTGGAGGTAGATCTGGGAACCCTTTTGGGGTTGGAAGAGTGTGGAAAGAAAATTTGTATCCCTGGGACACTATGTTGAGGACCCAGCAGTTACTAGTAATGGTGGGCCCAGGTGCTTGCCTGAAAGGACAGCTTTCCTCCTACAGGTGTGGGCCCAGGTGCTTGCGTGAAAGGACAGCTTTCCTCCTACGGGTAAGTGAAAGTGGGCAGAGAGAGGGGGTGGTGGTGGAGAGTCATTGTGAGTTCTTACCATGAGGGGGTGGCTTAGAACTCCCTGTTTTTGAAGTGGAGGAATTCCACTGTTTTGATCTCTATATTTCCTGTGGCTGCTGTCTGGGGGGGTCTGCTTCCACGGAGTCTGGCCTGGTGGGAGCTGGAAAGGACCAGTGCTTGGAGGGGCAATGCCTACTTAGCCTGGTTGGCTGGACCTGTAAGAAATCCTTAACTGTCTGCATAGATTTAGCTTTCTCTTCCATTATTTTAAGACCTCTTCTGCCTTATTGCCAAATAAGTTGTCTTTGTGCAAGGGTGCATCCAACAATTTAGATTCAACATGGTCTGTCAAGGGCTGTTCCTTAAGCCATGCATGCCTTCTAAGGACAGAACCGGTGACTTCTGCCCTGCAAGAAGCTTCTAGGGTGTTACAACCACAGTGTAAGGTGTGCTTAGTTACTTGACTTGCAAAAATGCATTAATTCTTGTAACTCTTTAGATTCTGTACAAGCAGGAAAGGACGACACTTTTTGGTTTAGGAGTTCCATGGTATGTTGCTGAAATTTTAGCATATGGAACTGGCAATCTAGTGCTCTGATAGCAAGAGTAGCAGAGGTGTATACTTTTTTACCCATCTGTCTAGTGCTCGGGAATCCCTATCTGAGGGGGTGGGATTCTTAGCAGAGGTTGCTTTAATACCTTTAGGCCCTTGCAAAATTACCTCAGGGTCAGCAGTAGGATTTTTGAAAAGAATTTTGTATGAGTCAGGGACTCTGTAATACCTGTCAGGTTTTCTGGGTGCAAGAAGTAGGGTGTCAGGAGTCAAACTGGATTCCATGAAAACATCATCCACAATATCCAGGACTGGGGGAATGGCCAGGGGTTTGTACTGTGAAAGATGTAAGAATTCCCTGAGTCTCTTTTTTAGACTGAGGGTAGTCCTGACATTCCCATTGGAAATGCTCACTTAAGGTATGAAGAGTTTCCCCAAAGGAAAAGTCCTCCGGTGGAGAGGCTGAGGGAATGTAATCCTCTGTATCAGAATCCTCTTGAGCAGAAATGGGTTGCATGTCTTCATATTCAGATGCATCAGAGTCATCAGACAAAACTACTGGGGAAAGATCTCTTTTTCTTTTGGAAGGGGTAGCTTGGCTTCCACTGATCAGCATGACAAGGTCTTCTACCATTTTAAGCATTTGAGACTGAGGCAAGGAAGCAGGAGCCAGAAAGTGGGTTGGTTTCTTGGGTATGGTTCATACCCTGGGCCTTAGAAACTCAGTCATTTTTGAAAGAACGGTAGACGCAAAAAAAGTCATCGGTTTGTGTCGAGAATCGGTAGTGCAAAGTTCTTCCTTGGAAGCTGGTGCCAGCTCAGCGGCTCCGGACCAATCCAAGGGAGAGACAACTGCAGAATCCTTAGTCAAAGAAGAGTTTTGCGGCATACCGGACTCCGAAAGGGTCTCGGTAGCGGCCTGAAAACCCACAGAGGCGGGCATCAGGGGCTGCGAAAGTGCCTCACTGAGGACTGGAGGAACTGACGGCTCGCTTAACGGAAGTGTCGTAAGTAGGCCTGGACCTGTGCTGTCTCTTTCTGTATCCTTACTTTTTTGGAAGATCTGCTGTCTGATGGCTTACTGAAGCCGTATCGGAATTCAAGGACTGTAAGCGAAAATATCTAGCTACAATAAGGATCCAATGACGTATAGTTCTGGCGTTGAACAAAGCACAAAAGCGACAGTGGGGGACGTTGTGGTCTGGGCCTAAGCAAGTGATGCAGTAAGAAAGTCTCGGTGCGTTATTTGCTTTCCACAGGCGAGACAATTGTTAACTTTTTTCTGACATTGGTTAGTGCAAGAAAAAAAAAAGGATCCCCAACGGGGTACTTAGCTTTAGAAGACTTCAGCTTCAATTCGGAAGAAGAAACTCAGGTAGTGGCCGACCAGCACTCCTGCGAACTGCTTCTGCTTTGGGCTCCATGGCAAGAAAGACTGATGTAATGGCGTCAGCCGCATTACTTTATACTACTGATGACCTGGCATCAGTCCTGAATCAACAGCAACTGATGCAGTAATACTACGCCTCTGGTATTCGGGCCGGCCGAGGGCTACCCTGGCAGGGATAACCCAAATGTGATGACTGCAACAGTGAAACATGAAGAACATCTACTAGGTTAGCTGCCCCTGTGGGCCATTTTAAGCCTAGTCCATTTCTTTTAAATGTGAGAATCAAACCCTGTACCTTGTGTATGTAAGGTAAACAGTTTAGGTATTATGCCAACTCCCACATATCACATGCGTATGATTCTTTAGTAAGACAGAATAATTTACAGCATAACAAACAATGAAACTAGAGCAGGCTTAAAAAAATGCCTCATTTCATCAGAAGCTTCAGATAAAAGTAGAACAAATGAAATAACTGGTACACAGTTAAAAACAAGTCAATGATGAAAGTTTGTGTGCAAAATGGAATATGAGCCAAACAATAAGGTAAGAATGACAAATAAAAGCAAGATGAGTTGCAAAGGTGATACATATTAAAAAAGTGCAGTTGTGCAAGTCCTACTTACCTGTAACAGTAGATGTTCAAAGAACACACAGCCTAACTGGCATATGGCTAGACTCCCTCTGGCAGTCCATCAAAGCTCAGAGCACCTCCTACTGCCTGTCTGTGGGTGTGAAGAACCAATTACCTGGCAGGGCCAGGACTGCTGTTCAAACCCACAGACATGACCCCTTTATTTTTTAAGGTCCAGCAGCAAGACCATATGGAAATGCAAGCTCTGCGAACGCCTACTGTTCCAAACGAAAAGACACGCGCGCACACAGACACACACACACACACACACACACACACACACACACACACACACACACACACACACACACACACACACACACACGCAACATAGCTGCTGTAGAAAACTGAGCTAAAACTCCACCCACCACAAACACTATACATCCAATGAAAGTGGATGGTGGGAGGGCACTGACAGTAAGACAGTATGTTCTATGAACATCTACTGTTCCAGGTAAGTGGGGGTTAAGCAATGGTATTATATTCAACAAACCCACTCCATTAATGGCATATGGGTAGGTTCCAAAAGCTTATCCAACCAGGGAGGAGGATAAGGGGGTCCAGGATCCCCTGGAGAATGGACCTTCAAAGCCTGTCTTAGATTTAGAAAAAGGCATCCAACCTGTAGTGTTTCATAAAGGTATGGACAGAGGACCAAGTTGCTGCATCTATAATACTTCTAGAGTCTACTCCTTTCCAATATGCCACTGAAGAAAAAAGGCCCTGGTGGAATGTGCCTTTACACTGCCTGAATCACATTGCAATGGTAGGTTTAACAAAAAAACTATACCAAAGGGCAACCAACATGCAATGGTTTGCTTAGAGACCATACTGACCTTTCTTTGCCTCTCAGAAGGAAATATGCCTTTCAGACTGGCTAAAGGGTACAGTTCTTTGAAGTATTACTTGAGTTGCTGATGCAAATTCATGGTATGAAGTATCCTCATCCTCTCTCCCTTGTTCTTAGGTTCTGGAAAAATCTCAAGGAGTTTAATAGACTGCTTGAGAGTGAATTCTGAGACCACGTTTGGCATGAAGGAAGGAATAGTGTGTAACACAATCCTATCCCTGTTAAAAATCAGGTAAGGTTGCCCCACCATGAGAGCTTGCAGCTCAGAAATGCACTGCAGATGTCTGAGCAATAAGCAAAACAGTTTTCCACGTTAAGAACTCCAAATCAGTTTGAGCAGAGAGTTCAAAAGATGTAAGGTCAATTTTTCAAGAACACAACTGAGATCCCATGAAGGAGTTTGCTTGCGAGGGGGTCTCACATGCAAAATTCCTTTCATGAACTGTTTTATCAAAAGAGAAGAAGAAAGATGGTGATACATAAGTAGACAAGCAGAGATGGCCACTAAATGCACTTTAATGGATGCATGCAATAAGCAATCCTGAAATAACTCTCACAAATATTTCAAGACCAGAGAGATATGAACCTCAATGGCATCACTTAGAAAACCTTACCACACTGCATAATATGATGATGTATGCTAAACAAAACAACTCTAATATTTATGCCCTTATAATAGATGCTCAGAAAGCATTTGATAGAGTGGATATAAACTTTTTGTTTGATGTGTTACCTTATTTCAACATGCCCCAGGAATTTGTTCAGATACTACAAATATTATATAGTAATCCGTATACGATGCTATATATTAATAGGAGTTATTCTAAAAGAATACAGATTAAAATGGTACACGTCAGGGTTGCCCTTGTCCCGTTATTGTTTAACCTTTATCTGGAACCTCTCTTTTTATATATTAAGCAAAATTTGTATCATAATGCACCAATAATTTATAGAAATAAATTATTAATGTCGGCATTTGCTGATGATCTTATTATTTATTGTACAACCCCAATTTCTGACAGTGAAAAGATATTAAATGCTATAAACGAATTTTCAGAAGTCTCTAATTACAAAATTAATTTGGAGAAAACTAGTATTTTCCCGTTAAGAACCCCTAAACCTTTTCATTAATGTCCTTGGTGGGAAGCTAACATGTACAGAAAATATCAAATATTTGGGTATTAAGCTTCTCTACGGATAATAAGGATTTTTATAGTAATAATATTAAACGAGTATGGGAACAAATAGTAGCTGATTGTGGCAGATGGAGGAATTTAAGACTGCCGGTATTGGCAAAAGTATCAATAGTGAAAATGAATATATTACCACGAATATTGTATATCTTTAGGTCTGCTCAAGTATCAATTTCAAAGACAGTTTTTAAACAAATTCATAAAGATCTAGCTAAATTTATTTGGGGGCCAAAGAAAACTAGAATATCGTATGAGAAATTAATGACCCCAAAGAGTAGAGGAGGACTTGAGTTACCGAATTTTGAAGTATGTCAAAAACCAGGGAACAAACAAGCGAAAAGAGCTCCAAACCACAAAGAACGCCAAGCCCAAAGATTCCTTCCTCTATATTACAACTTTCATTAAGCCCTGGTGTATTGAAAGAGTCTAATTTTAACTGCCATAAAAGCTCACGTATTTCAAGTAGAAGGGAGGTAGGGCCACCCCTAATAGAAGGAGCCACATGATCAATTCCCATAAACAAGAATGCATGGCCAGGGTTATTACATACATGCTTGGCCAATGCATTTTCGCATTTGTTGTTTTTAATTGCATAGCAATGCTGGTAAATGCGCTCCTTAAATTTTCTATCCGTCTTACCGACGTAGAAAGCAGGGCAGCATGTGCAAAAAGCCAGGTAGATTATAGATTTTGTATCACAACATATCCTGTACTTAATAAAGTATTTCCTATTTGAGATAACAAATGAACTACCTGACTTGATAAGATTACACCAATTGCAAAGGCCACAAGAAAATGACCCCTTGATCCTATTAAAAGAGTCGCCCAAGGGAGCGCTTTGTAGTAAGTCCTTCATATTCCTACCTCTCCTAAAGACAATACGAGGTTTAACACCAAGTTTGTCAGATAACAACGCATGTGTAGAAATGAAATACCAGTTCTTGTTTAAAATACTCAGAATAGCATCAGAGTTTAAATTAAATGTCGTAACAAAACTGCAAGTGAGTTCCTGTGGTAGTGTCAAGTTAGTGTCAAAACGGTACGTAAATTTCAGAAAGGTTGTTGTTGAATTCAAATATTCAACAATAGATGGTAGGTCATCTATCTCTTACCCTTGCTCTAAGTATATCGACTTCTCTCCAACTCCCACATATCACATGCGTATGATTCTTTAGTAAGACAGAATAATTTACAGCATAACAAACAATGAAACTAGAGCAGGCTTAAAAAAATGCCTCATTTCATCAGAAGCTTCAGATAAAAGTAGAACAAATGAAATAACTGGTACACAGTTAAAAACAAGTCAATGATGAAAGTTTGTGTGCAAAATGGAATATGAGCCAAACAATAAGGTAAGAATAATAACCAAAACCAACGTGTGCTGGTGTGCAATGGCCCAATCACAGTTCTTTAGAAATCTGTCTGTTCAAACATAATATTCACCATGCTGAGAACAGCAATGTGGAGGAAAATCCTTTATTAACAGTGAGCGCTTTCGCCATTCGGCTTCTTCAGACTGTATAACAACCAACATACTTCAATCACCTGTTTAAATACTGCTATACATATTCCTATTGGTCAAGTATTAAACAGGGCCAAACATTGTATGATATTCGGAATATCCGATTTCAATAGGCTTTAACATCACAGTATTCTCGTTAGCCATTAATCACTGAATTCTAAAAAACATTATAAAATTTAAAACAAATAGGTGAGCCTATACCACCCGATGTCAAAGTGGTTTCGCTCAGACCTATCATAGAATAAAACATAATAAAATCAACATTCCATTTAATAGTATACATTGCTGTCTAAATCTACGAATGAATAAATCCCTACCACGTAATGCATACACATTTCCATGCCAAGGGCAACATCTGCATTCTCTGTTGTTACATGTGATACATTTGAAATTTAAAATACATCAAACATAATAGTAACAATCATAAAACATATGATTAAAGGACGTCATTATAGGCATATAAAAGAAGGTTTCAAAACCAACCTGAAACCTATAATTACAATGTGTAATGGAAACTGCACTCACCCCGTATAGCATGTATAACAAGGGTGTCATACATCGCTAAATCTAAGCTTACCATTACATTTGGCGTCGCTCATTTCTTAAAGACAGTGTAATCCACATAAAGTGTATGTAAGCCAAGGTAACAACTGTCCATTACATGGCATAGCAACGTATTGCAATCTATATAAGGAAACATAACAAAATATATAAAACTCATGTAACTATATGCACACATCCAGGCTAGTGCCCTTGGCATGGAAATGTGTATGCATTCTTAGTAGAGGAAAATGTGCTGTTAAATGGTTGTGCCATTTCTTTTTTCATGCATCTGAACGCCTCCATTATAGCATTACGTGGTAGGGATTTATTCATTCGTAGATTTAGACAGCAATGTATACTATTAAATGGAATGTTGATTTTATTATGTTTTATTCTATGATAGGTCTGAGCGAAACCACTTTGACATCGGGTGGTATAGGCTCACCTATTTGTTTTAAATTTTATAATGTTTTTTAGAATTCAGTGATTAATGGCTAACGAGAATACTGTGATGTTAAAGCCTATTGAAATCGGATATTCCGAATATCATACAATGTTTGGCCCTGTTTAATACTTGACCAATAGGAATATGTATAGCAGTATTTAAACAGGTGATTGAAGTATGTTGGTTGTTATACAGTCTGAAGAAGCCGAATGGCGAAAGCGCTCACTGTTAATAAAGGATTTTCCTCCACATTGCTGTTCTCAGCGTGGTGAATATTATGTTTGAACAGACAGATTTCTAAAGAACTGTGATTGGGCCATTGCACACCAGCACATGTTGGTTTTGGTTATTATTCGTTCATATTAGATGGTGTTTCACCCTACGTCCTGGAGTGACTTTTGACTTTACAAATAAGGTAAGAATGACAAATAAAAGCAAGATGAGTTGCAAAGGTGATACATATTAAAAAAGTGCAGTTGTGCAAGTCCTACTTACCTGTAACAGTAGATGTTCAAAGAACACACAGCCTAACTGGCATATGGCTAGACTCCCTCTGGCAGTCCATCAAAGCTCAGAGCACCTCCCATTGCCTGTCTGTGGGTGTGAAGAACCAATTACCTGGCAGGGCCAGGACTGCTGTTCAAACCCACAGACATGACCCCTTTATTTTTTAAGGTCCAGCAGCAAGACCATATGGAAATGCAAGCTCTGTGAACGCCTACTGTTCCAAACGAAAAGACACGCGCACACACACACACACACACACACACACACACACACACGCAACATAGCTGCTGTAGAAAACTGAGCTAAAACTCCACCCACCACAAACACTATACATCCAATGAAAGTGGATGGTGGGAGGGCACTGCCAGTAAGACAGTATGTTCTATGAACATCTACTGTTACAGGTAAGTGGGGGTTAAGCAATGGTATTATATTCAACAAACCCGCTCCATTAATGGCATATGGGTAGGTTCCAAAAGCTTATCCAACCAGGGAGGAGGATAAGGGGGTCCAGGATCCCCTGGAGAATGGACCTTCAAAGCCTGTCTTAGATTTAGAAAAAGGCATCCAGCCTGTAGTGTTTCATAAAGGTATGGACAGAGGACCAAGTTGCTGCATCTATAATACTTCTAGAGTCTACTCCTTTCCAATATGCCACTGAAGAAAAAAAGCCCTGGTGGAATGTGCCTTTACACTGCCTGAATCACATTGCAATGGTAGGTTTAACAAAAAAACTATACCAAAGGGCAACCAACATGCAATGGTTTGCTTAGAGGCCATACTGACCTTTCTTTGCCTCTCAGAAGGAAATATGCCTTTCAGACTGGCTAAAGGGTACAGTTCTTTGAAGTATTACTTGAGTTGCTGATGCAAATTTATGGTATGAAGTATCCTCATCCTCTCTCCCTTGTTCTTAGGTTCTGGAAAAATCTCAAGGAGTTTAATAGACTGCTTGAGAGTGAATTCTGAGACCACGTTTGGCATGAAGGAAGGAATAGTGTGTAACACAATCCTATCCCTGTTAAAAATCAGGTAAGGTTGCCCCACCATGAGAGCTTGCAGTTCAGAAATGCACTGCAGATGTCTGAGCAATAAGCAAAACAGTTTTCCACGTTAAGAACTCCAAATCAGTTTGAGCAGCCAGTTCAAAAGATGCAAGGTCAATTTTTCAAGAACACACCTGAGATCCCATGAAGGAGTTTGCTTGCGAGGGGGTCTCACATGCAAAATTCCTTTCATGAACTGTTTTATCAAAAGAGAAGAAGAAAGATGGTGATACATAAGTAGACAAGCAGAGATGGCCACTAAATGCACTTTAATGGATGCATGCAATAAGCAATCCTGAAATAACTCTCACAAATATTTCAAGACCAGAGAGATATGAACCTCAATGGCATCACTTAGAAAACCTTACCACACTACATAATATGATGATGTATGCTAAACAAAACAACTCTAATATTTATGCCCTTATAATAGATGCTCAGAAAGCATTTGATAGAGTGGATATAAACTTTTTGTTTGATGTGTTACCTTATTTCAACATGCCCCAGGAATTTGTTCAGATACTACAAATATTATATAGTAATCCGTATACGACGCTATATATTAATAGAAGTTATTCTAAAAGAATACAGATTAAAAATGGTACACGTCTGGGTTGCCCCTTGTCCCCTTTATCGTTTAACCTTTATCTGGAACCTCTATTTTTATATATTAAGCAAAAAGTGTATCATAATGCACCAATAATTTATAGAAATAAATTATTAATGTCTGCATTTGCTGATGATCTTATTATTTATTGTACAACCCCAATTTCTGACAGTGAAAAGATATTAAATGCTATAAACGAATTTTCAGAAGTCTCTAATTACAAAATTAATTTGGAGAAAACTAGTATTTTCCCGTTAAGAACCCCTAAACCTTTTTCATTAATGTCCTTGGTGGGGAAGCTAACATGTACAGAAAATATCAAATATTTGGGTATTAGCTTCTCTACGGATAATAAGGATTTTTATAGTAATAATATTAAACGAGTATGGGAACAAATAGTAGCTGATTGTGGCAGATGGAGGAATTTAAGACTGCCGGTATTGGCAAAAGTATCAATAGTGAAAATGAATATATAACCACGAATATTGTATATCTTTAGGTCTGCTCAAGTATCAATTTCAAAGACAGTTTTTAAACAAATTCATAAAGATCTAGCTAAATTTATTTGAGGGCCAAAGAAAACTAGAATATCGTATGAGAAGTTAATGACCCCAAAGAGTAGAGGAGGACTTGAGTTACCGAATTTTGAAGTATACTATCTAATTGTGAACGCCAATAGGATTTTAAGAATTGCTAATTACGACATAACTAGTACAAAATGGATACCAACTTGGGTGGTTTTGAATTACAGGCATATTTTAGATCGGAATATAAATCCTAAAGCAATACCCTTTTTGGGTAAAAATAGTTTGATAAAGTATGGGATTATGGACCACATAAAAACATATGTGTTATCTTTGCAAAACTTATTCCAATCAGTAGATTTGTTGCAATATATGATGGTTTTTCAACCTTTCCATAGGAATCCCAATTTTAAACTAAATAATCAGTTGATTGATCTTAGTAAATTCCCATTAATAGTTAATTTGACTCTAATTGATGTTTTTAAGAAATTTAATTTATCGGCTTCACAAATTAGACAGGAATTGAACCTACCTATGTGTCATATTGTTATAATGAGACAAATCAGAGAACTTGCTCAGATTCATTTTGAAAACTTTAAACCTGTAGCCGGGATTGTGGATAAATGCTCTGAATTGTGGCAGGCTCTCCAACAGGAGGTCAAATTTATAACAAGAACAAATAAATTAATTAAAGACTTGAAATTCCAGGATAAAATTCTGTTGTCAGGGTATTGGGTAAACAAAATGACAGTAGCAGATAATCAGGTATTAAAAGCAATTGATTTAACAATAAAATCGGTCTCTTTTCAAAAGTTGATGTATACGCAGCTGATGATCTGGAATAATGCATATTATACACGTCTTAGTTTACATAAATTCAATCCTAGAAATTCTCCAACGTGTCCATATTGCACAAATCAAACAGCTGATCTTCTTCATATGTTCTGGAGCTGCAAGTGTATATATAAACTTTGGAACTCTCTTAGAACACAACTACAAAAGATGGGTTATCAAAGTTCAACGTTATCATGGGAATTTATGATTCTACATATTCCTCCAAGAGAGCTTTCTCGATCACAAACTATAATATGTATCAATATTTTTTTGCTGATGAAGCTGTATATAGCTACAAATTGGTTAGAACCAGATAAGACATCATGGGATAATTTTAAGCTTGTGGCTATAAAGCATATATTAGCACATAAATTACTCCTGAAACAAAGTAACAAAAATATTAATAACCCGAAAATATGGGGAAAAGTTTTTAATATTATATTAGCATAATACTGTTATTAGGAATACATTAAAGTTTGGATATATATGTGGAGGAAATAGTGTATTGGAACTGTGTATGATACGTATTGATGCAAATTATTTCTACGAATGTTTTGTCTTTTTTTTTTCCCTGGTGTTTTCTTTTTTTGGAATAATGACGATTTTCATATGGAAGCATTTTGTGTAGATATTGTATATAGTTTTGATAGTAGTAGTAGTGAACTATGTGTGTGATTTGTTATTGTATATGGAAAATATATATCAATAAAAATTTATTATGGAAAAAAAAAAAGAAAACCTTACCCATTTGTAAACATAAGATTTTCTAGTAGCAGCTTTTCTAGCCTTAACACCTACTGTACATCCTCAAGAAACAAGTGCCTAAACAAAGTTAAGACTGAATCATCCACGCTATCAGTTGAATTTTCTCCATATTGGGCTACATTAATCACCCTTAAGACCGTGAGCAGATCAAGAGTGTAAGGAAGTCTGAACCATGATTGCCTGGTAGAATGGAGGGGTGATCGCAATGATCTTAGGCATTTCTTTCTGAATCTTTAGAAATATTTGTGAATCAGTGGAAAAGGTGAAAGTACATATAGGAGCATCCTCTCCAAGGGAATGAAAATGTATTTGTCCTCCAAGCATGACTGCAAGGATGTCTGCAACAGAATTTATCCAGCTGTCTGTTTTGAAGAGAAGTGAACAGATCTACTTGAGGCATTTCACACATCTGGACTAGAGCCTGGAACACCCCGGCCTTGAGCTGTTACTCGTGTGGGTCTACCCAGAATCTTTTGCTCTAATGGGAAATATGATGCCTTAGAGAGACAGAAAATGCTGTACAGCCAGCTCCCAAACCATCACTGCCAACTAGCACAGAGGTGATGACCCACTTGTTTGTTGAGGTAACATATCAATGTGGTGTTGTCTGTAACCACCAGGAGAGGACCTGGAGTCCAAAGATGATTAAGGACTTTCAAGGCATGAGTCACCACCATCATCTCCTTGATATCTATGTGCTTTCATGTGCTCTCAAGTGGCTTGCAACTGCATCTCCACTGACACAGCTCCCCAAGCAAAGTTGGATAAATCTGTACTGGCACCAGAGGTGAGAAAGGAAGTCCTTGACAGATACTCAAGTGTTCTCTTCACCACTGTAACTTTTATCTGATGACGGGTAGCAATGGCAACTCGGATTCCAAGGAATAAAGGTGCTGGGTTCAACAATTCTGGATATACCACTGGATTTTTCTCGTGTAAAGATGGGCCAATGGTATCATGAGAATCATGGGCACAATAAGTCCAAGATGTCTTAGGAAATCTCTTGGGGAGGCAAAATTCCTCTTGGAGAATTCCAGAAGCAGCATCTGGTAAAACAGGATCTTGTATTGTAGAAGAAAGACCATTCTCTTGTGGGAGTCAATTAAGCACCCAAGAAAGACTAGTCTTTGCAAGGGTGTCAGGCATGACTTCTGGAGCATCACTTTGAACCCTAGCTGGGACAGTAAGGCCAAGACCTACGCTATAGAATCCAGACACCTTGACACAGACTCTGCACAGATCAGCAAGTCATCCAAGTAAGGATAAATGTGAATGCCTAGAGTCTAACAATTAGCCACTACCAGGGAAAGACATCTGTTAAACACTGAAGGTGTAGTGGATTGACCATAGGCAATAGAGAGAACTGATAGTGCAAACCAGACACAATAAATTTCAGAAATCTCCTGAAGTGATCACCATAAAGAAGTGGTCTGGCAATAAGAGAAGCACTGCAGGATGAACATCACGAATGTAGAGATCTTGATAAATGTATTCAGAAAGGAAAAAGTCCTACATCAGTCTCTATGACAGCTCATTTTGGGGACCAGGAAAATTGTGGAGTAGAAACTTCCCATTTTTTCCAAAGGAGGGACCAGTTCTATGACCCCTGAGTCCAGCATTTGCTGGAGAACAGTAGGGAATAACGAAGTCTGTCCTGCTGATGAGGGGGAACCCCTAGGAATGGAGGCAGATGTTCTTTCCACTGCCATCTGTAGCCCCTGCCAAAAAGGATGAGCACCTGCTTTTTGGAAACTACTGACAGACAAGCCAACTTGTTTAGTTAACTTTGGAGATGTAGAACCTAGAGGGGGATTTAAAGACAGATGTCATGCCTTGGCAAAGTCATAAGCTGGAAAGGGGACTATCCTTTTCAGGAAAGGAACCCCTCTTGCTAGGCTTGATGGGGTTCTTCATCATGCCACTTCCTTTTATTGCCTTGGTTTTTTTAGGCCTGTTTGGAAAGTCACTGAAAATTATCCTGCTTAAAAGGAAGGATACTTGTGAATATGAAACATTTTCAACATCTCTTGCTTGAGTTTACCTCTGTCATCCCAGTGTTTAAGGATTTGATTTGCTGCTGTACCAAACGCACAATCAGACTCAAGTGGAGCATTCAAAATGTCATTTTTTAACTCGTTAAAAAAGTTCTGGTTATGCAACCAGGCATACCCCCTTACCACCACTGACAACACTACATTTCTAGCAGTAGTATCAGCCCCCACAAAGCCACTCTTTAAAGTCTGTTTTGTTACCTAAGAAACATTGGAAATGATATATTTGACAAAGACCCTTTCAGCAGGTAACAATGCAGCAAACATCTATATACATACATCTCAGCACAAACTTCCACATAAAACACTGGCAGTTAAACAATTTAAAAGCTACCATGCTGGACTGAGGCAGCTACTTTCCCTGACATTCTAGCTATTTGCCTAGTTTACCTGCAGGAACAGGATTTGAAGAAGATACATTCCATTTATTAGAAAAAAGTTGCAGGGGACAGCCTCAATGAGCAGAGAAGAATTGCAAGCTTTCTTAAAAACATCCTCAATGCTGGGATCAATGGAGGAAAAGTCTCTACATTCAGAGCCTCATCATCCAAAGATCATAAACCCCGATGATCTTGGGGGCAGATGATGTCCTCAAATGAATACATCCCACAATCTAGCCAATATTTAGGTAAAGAAAAATCTATTCATCATCTGAGGAATCTGATTAAAGTCTGAGAGGTCTGAAAGCTCAGACAGTGGATGCCCTGCAAAATCAGGATCCTTACATATTTGACTGGTGGTGGAAGCACCTGTGTTACCCATAACCCAGGTATGCATATGGTGATCAACTGCCTGAAAATTGGATCTTGCCATAACCACCATTTCAGGTAGGAAAACAGCCAGAGATTGCTTCCCTACCACATGGTGGGTCTTCTGTTCTTATTTTGCATGCACAACTCTAGTGGGAGAATCCCTAGGGGGAAAACGCATTAACACTAGCAGTGAATTCTTCACCCCTGACTTAACCTGCACCTGAAAGGTTTTGTTCTCCCATAACTAAAGCAAGCAATGGTATGGCTCGAGAGTGTGTCTGATCCTCTCATCACACACAATTGTGGTGCTAACACCACAACCAGGGGGACCTGGAGGTAACGGGAGATGAGCGGTCCAATATCCTGCTCAAGGCTGAGGCTACAGCAGAGTCACAAGCCATAGGCTGATGCGTATTTTTACATTTATTTTTATGTTTATTAGGAATAAATTGGTAGATGTGGGGTACTGTCTTAGAGTTCAAGTCAGGGGACAAAAAAACAAAAAACAGTCAGATCAATATAAAGTACTCGCTGCATGGTCAGCCAGCACAAAATGGACAAATCCCACTACTCTCTTTCTAAACATCAATATAAAGTATATTTCTAAAGAGACATTACACTGAAGACTACACAGACTGGGCAGCAATTTCAGTAGCCCAGCACAAAGCATAAAATACATATCACAAACTTCCCAAAATTGAATTCATAAAAAAGAAGTTATGTCTTACCATAACGTTCCATCTGTGTTGTTGATCTTCGACTGTTTGTAAGCTTCTGAGCCCCCCAAGCCTTTCTGTGTTAAAGGGAAGCATTCTAGCTTATCAGTGGGAGTGGTAAGCACTAGGTAGCCTATCTACCACAAGATCCAGGTACAGATGCTTAGTTTTAGCACTTGAATTTGCGTATTCGTGCTCAGCACTTGTTCAGAACTTACTGTTAGCACTAAATAAGCTACAAATTACTACAGCACTCAACATTCCTCTTTACCTAGAAGAAAACAGTTTTTGTACTTACTTTCCTCACTTGCTTAGAGAAAAATAGCTCTTGTACTCACTTTCTTCACTTGTCTAGAGGAAAGTAGTTTTTTATTCAGGCATGTCCATGGGTCAGCTTCCAGTGTTCTCTCCTGTCTATCTAATGAAGCTGGGCATCTTGGGGCAATGTAGCAATTGCCTCATGTACAAAGACAACCCTCTCCTCCTACCACCCAACACCACAACCTGTGAGAGATGCACTTATCTAGCCAAACTGGAGGTAAAGCTCTCTCCAACCAAGACTGAACTTGACAGTCAAGAGGAGAAGGTAAGCACTTGCACCACACCACACTCATCCACATACTCCCACTAAACCTATACCACTACAAACATTCGCGCAGGCTCTCAATAATAATCTGCTCAAGCAACAGAGACCTCCAAAGCAGAAACGCAAGCAACCTCCACCCCCCCCAACACAACCCAAATGACACATAGCCCACAGACTCAGTGTGCCAAAAAAAACACACCCCATAAGGCAAAACAACGTATCCAACACACTAGTCACAGGTGACTCTATAGTCAGGCACACTGATGTCCCACTCACCAGGCTAAACAAGGAGAAGGTTACTGTCAGCTGCCTGTCTGGTGCCAGGATCCGCCACATAATCCACGCACTCAGGTCACTCCACAAGTACAAATATAACTCTGCCATTGTCCATGTTGGTGTGAACGACCTGAGACATACCTCCCTGGACCACATAAAAAGAGACATGGAAGAGCTCTCCGATCTTGTAGCCCAGGCAAGTATGACCTTAGCCCTGACTAGCATCCTGCCATCGCCCAGAATGATACTGCAGTACAAGGACAAAATGATTGACTTCAACAACTAGCTAAGCTTCTGGTGTCATTCCAAGGGGATGCAGTGTCTGTCTGCCTGGGACGACATGGTCGACAGACCACGATTCATTGCCAAAGATGGCCTGCACCTGTCGCCCCTGGGATTCTGGATACTGGCCAAGGGTCTTCCACTCCTATAGTGCCTTTTTTAGGCAAGATTCAAATGACAAATTCACCACCGTAACAGGAATAGCCAAGCAAAAAGTGAGGGTAATGCTACTCAGTGCTAGAAGTCTATATCTCAAAATGCACTTACTCGAGGCACTCCTTAAAATGGAGAACATCGAAATCTGTGCAGTGACTGACACCTGGTTCAAGGCTCTAGTGAGCACCACTGCATTACCAGGCTATAACTCATACCACACTTTTTGGCCATCTAACCTGGACCAGAACACCAAAGGTGGAGGTTTGCCCATATTCATTCGGGGTATCCACACCTCCAGGCTAGTTGCGCAGCATAATGCAGCCGAGGTTATCCAAGTGCAACTTAAATCTGGGCAAAACTGCAATCCAAATTGTAGCTTGCTACAGATCCCCCACCATGCCCCAGGATTCCCACTCCTCTTTTCTTGATATACTGGAAAATATTACGGTTCAACCAAACACCCTAATAATGGGCGATTTCAACTGCCCCACCATTAACTGAGAAAACTACTCATGTACCAACTCCTTCGCTCAACGCTTTCTGGAATTCATAAATTCCAATGCCCTGGATCAGCTTATCCACACCCCCACCAGAGGCAACAATATCCTAGACCTAGTCATTACCAACATGAGTGACCGGTGTTCCACACCTAAAGTCACTCCTCGTTGGTCAGATCCGACCATAAGCTAATCACCCTAGATATCCGCATCCCGCCCCCACCCACCATTAAGGAAACCATGGTAAAAAATTTCTCCAAAGCCAACTTCATGCTTCTTAAGACAAAAGTGGCAAACTTCATGACACCCATGCAGATGGACAATACAGTTACTACTGTTGAATCCTACACAAATGCACTCTATAAGCACTTACACGAGTGCATGGATCGTGCTATCCCAAAGATAACCAAGACGCTATACTCCAAAAAAAGGAAGCCAATCTGGTGGTCCCCTGCCATAAACAAACTCTACAACAGAAGGAAGAAACTTTTGCAAAAGAGAGTAAAATCCCCTGAGTGGAGGACCTCCCTGGTCAGCCTCAGTAAGAAACTGAGATCCCTTATAAGATCCTCCAAAGCTAGCTATGAAAACAAAATCACCACTGATTCTAAGGGCAACCACAAAGCATTGTATAGCTATGTCAAGAATATCAATGCCAGCACCCAGATCTACTCTGAGTTACAGCACAACGGCATGAAAATGACAGAAACAACTGATATTGCCAAGATCCTGGCAGATAGGGTCAGTGCTAACTTTACCCCCTCTCACCCCCTAAAGGGCCCATATCTATACAGGAAGAAAGCAGAGTCCCTGTAATCACATCTACGCAGGTAAAAGCTGCACTCTCTAAAACCAAAAACACAGCATCTATGGGACCGGACAACATCCCAGGCTGCATTTTACACGAACTTCAGAACAAACTGGCTCCCCAACTAAGCACCATGTTCAATCATAGTCTCACGGCAGGCTTTGTGCCCACTGAATGGCACACAGCAACAGTTATCCCACTCCACAAAGGGGGAGCCACCACTGATCCTGGGAACTATCGCCCTATTAGCCTGACGAGCCTGGTCTGCAAGGCCATGAAATGTATCATCATGGAACTCATAAACAAAGACACTGGTAACCTCCAAACTCTGGACCCCACCCAGTTTGGGTTTGTGAAAGGCAGATCATGCCTTCTGAACCTGATCGACTTCTTTGAGGCAGTCACCAAAGCCGTAGATGAGGGTAAGGTGGATCACACAGCCTATCTTGACCTCGCTAAGGCTTTCAACACCATAGCCCATTCTGGAATTATAGCTAAACTCACTAAACTAGGTATAAATCCCTACGTCACAAGATGGGTTGCCAACTGGCTCACTGACAGAACCCACACTGTAAAAGTTGCAGACTCCAAATCTGACTTCAAACCAGTGACAAGTGGAGTACCACAGGGTTCACTCCTGGGACCTCTCCTGTTTGGTATCTACTTCTCTGAAGTACAAGCTAACACAGAAGGCATCTGGGTAACGAAGTTCACAGATAACTGCAAACTAGGAACCATAGTTGAGTCCCCAAATGATGTGGACATCCTACAGAAGGGTCTCACTGAGACAGATGCCTGGTGTCAGAGGCATGGCCTCAAGCTCAATGCCAAAAAGTGTACTGTCATCCCCTTTGGTAAAAAGCCTGTACCCATAAACGGCAGTCTACTTAATGTTGAATGTGTGATAAGAGACCTTGGGACCCAGGTGGACAGTAGTCTCTCCTTTGATAACCACATCGCCACAGTAGTCAGGAAATCCTTCTACATGGCACACCTCATCACAAAAGGGTTCTCATCCAGGAAAAAAGAGGTCAATGTTCCCCTCTACTCGGCACTCATTAGACCCATTATAGAGTACAACGCCCCTATTGGAATGTACCTCACAAGACATCTGCAGAAGCTGGAAAGTCCACAGAAGTATCTCACAAAGAGGATTACTGGCCTCAAACAGATGCCCTACACTGACCGTCTCAAAAAAATCCAGCTTTACTCTGTAGCATATCGCCTACTCCAAGGAGATCTCTGCCTAACATATAAAGCTATGTTAAACCTAGAGCTGTTGGACATGCTACACCTAAAGAAATCCCAATCCCTCTGAGCTACACACTCTAGGGACCTAAATTTTGTCACCACAATAAACAGGACATGCTGGAGGGATAGATTCCTGTCCCACAGACTTCCTATACTCTGGAAAAAGTTACCCATCTATGCTGAGCAAAGTTCCTCATTAGCACTCTTCAAGAAAAATCTTGATGAGTGGATGAGAAATAGGAAATACACCCCAGGGATCACTTCTGTGGCTCTGCTCGACAGATGCACAGGAAATTAACTTTCTTGGGTGGCGTAAGCCAGGGAACCTTGTTGGCTAGGCTTACTTAGGCCTGTGGGCCGATAGCCTAGTACCTACCTATGAACCTATGGGTTATCGATTCTGTCCTCGGAACCGAGCCAGCCTTTATCAAAGTTGCATAGTACAGTTGTGTACCTACCATAAATGTAGATGTTCCAGTGTATTCACTGTTGCAGTCATTACTCTTGGGTTATCCTGCTGGCAGGCTACCCTCAGTCGGCCAGAATTCCAAAGTCTAGGTCTGGCATCAGTTGCTGTCGCCTCTTCCCTGACGTCAGTGCATCAACGGTATAAAAGATGCAGCCGATGTCATTTTCTTCAGTTTTTCTTGCCCCAGATGTCAGGTGCCCCCAAACTGGTAGGCTGAAAAATATGCCAATAAAAATGCATGCACAAAAATAACATTTCCTTCATCTACAAGCAAATACACCAAATAGGTTGTATAGGATAGAACAGTGCAGATAAGTCCCAGCAAAGAAAAGGGGGATGGTGGGTGGGTAACATGGACTGCAACAGTGAATACACTCGAACATCTACATTTATGGTAGGTACACAACTGTACTATGTTCATCGTGTTTCACTGTTGCAGTCATTACTCTTGGGTTGAATCCCAAAGCTGAGGAAGGGTGGCTGGGCTAAATAGGATTAGGAGAGGCTATGAGGCCCTGCAGGACTGCAGTGGCAAAGCCTGCTCTGGACTTAGAGTAAAGAGGTAAGTGGTAGTGCTTTATGAAGGTGTGCACTGAACTTCAAGTTGCAGCCTCTAAGATATCTTTGGTTGGTACTCCTCTGAGGAAGGCTGCTGAAGTGGCTGCTGCTCTGGTGGAATGAGGCCTAATGCCCTTAGGCACTGATTTGCCATGTTGAAAATAGCAGAGATGGATGCAATGGCCTATCCATTTAGAAATAGTCTGTTTTGAGATAGCCTTTCCTTGTGATCCTGCAGCATATGACACTAAAAGTTGCTCAGTCTTTCTGCAAGCTTTAGTTCTGTCCAAGTAGAAGCGTAACTGCCTGTGTATGTCCAAAGAATGCAGAATTTTCTCACCTTTGTTCTGTGGATTAGGATAAAAGGTTGGGAAGTGAATGGTTTGGTTAAGGGCCACACTGGACACCATGTTAGGCATAAATGTAGGGTTTGTCCTCAGAGAAACCCTGTCTGGATGAAAAATGATGAAAGGTTCCACAGCCATGAGTGCTTGTAACTCCGAGAATCGCCTTGCAGAGGTTATTGCTAGGAGCAGAGCTGGTTTCCAGGATAAGAATTTTATATCTGCTGTTGATGCTGGCTCAAAAGGAGGCCGTGTGAGTTTTTCCAAAACATAATTGAGGTCCCAGGCCGGAATTGGTGCTCTCCTTGGAGGCCTAATGTTTTTGGCCCCTCTGAGGTACTGACTTATTAATGGATGAGAAAAAATAGGTGGTTCCGTATTGTAATGGGCTGAAATGGCAGAGGCATGAATCTTAATTGATGAGAAGGAAAGGCCTTTGTTCAGCATCTCAGTTAGGTATTGTAAAATCTGAGGGATATTTGGTACACACATGTCAATGCCTTGTTCCTGGTTCCAAGCACAGAATCTCTTCCATTTTTCTGCATAAGATTTTCTGGTGCTGGGCCTCCTGGCCTCCAAGATAACATCCATAACAGCTTTTGAAAGAAGAGTGTTCTGAATGGCTACATTATCCGCCATGCTGCCAGATTTAAGGTCCTGAGTTGGCTGTGCAGGATCTGATTGTTTTGTTGGGTCAGCAAGTGAGAAGTTTGAGGCAATATCCATGCCGGACCTTGAGACAAGCTCTTAAGGATTTGGTACCAGGGCTAGCATGGCCAGTCTGGTGCAATCAGTATCATTTTTGGCTTCTCTTGTCTGACCTTTAGGAGTACCCTGGGAAGGAGAGGCAGTGGGGGAAAACCTATACCGTTAAATTTTTCCAGCTGAAGGATAGGGCGCCCACTTTCCATGCTTACTTGTGATAAATCCTTGTGCAAAATCTCTGCAATTGGCAGTTGTGAGGGGAGGCAAATAGATCTATGTCTGGGCATCCCCATTTCCTTATTATCATGCTGAAGACTTGTGGATCCAGTTTTCATTCGTGGGGATCCATGAGGTTTCTGCTTAGTTCGTCTGCCAGAGTTTTGTTTTTCCTGGCAGGAAGTTTGCTTGCAGGTGAATTTGAAAAGCCAGTACTGTGTCCCATAAGGTCATTACTTGTCTGCATAGGGGGTAGGAATGTGTACCTCCCTGCTTGTTTATGTACCACATGACCGTAGTGTTGTCTGTCTTTATCAGTAACTGTCCTGGATGAAGCAGGTTCTTGAAAGTTGTCAGGGCATTTTGAACAGCTAGCATCTCTTTTTGATTGATGTGAGGATGCATCTGGTTTGCAGGCCATGTGCCCTGAATACATTTTCCTGTCATATGGGCCACCCAGGCATAATCTGATGCATCCGTTGTCAGTGTCTGTCTGACTGTGGGTAAACTGAGTGGCAGACCCTTGTTGTGGTGACAGGCTTCTGCCCACCATCGAAACTCCTGTTGTAGGCAGGGAATGAGTGCAATTACTGTCTCCAGGCTGTGGCAATGCTGAGTCCAAACACTTTTTAGGTACCATTGTAGTTTCCTCATATGCAGTCTGGCATATGGAATTAGTAGAATGCAAGATGCCATGAAACCCAAGGCCTGCAGGATTTTCCTTGCAGATAAGTGGGCTTTTGTTGCCAATTTCTTGAAGTAAGTAGTCAGATGCTTTTGTTTGTCTGGAGTGAGATAAGCCATCTGGGCAGTTGTATTTAAGCTTGTACCCAGAAATATTATTTCTTGAGAGGGTACTAGTTTTGATTTCTTTTCATTTACTGTGTACCCTAGGCCAATTAGTAATCTTTTTACAAATGCCAGATGCTTCAGAGGAATGTCTTTGTTCTCTGCTTGAATTAGGCAGTCGTCCAAGTAGGGATATATTTTAATTCCTTTTTGTCTAAAAAACGCTATTACTGGTGACAGGCATTTTGTGAAGACCCTGGGCGCAGTAGATAAGCCAAAGGGCAGTGCAGAGAATTGGTAATGCATTGAGCCAGCTATGAATCTGAGGTATCTTCTTCAAGACTGTCTGATTGGGACATGCAGGTATGGCTCTTTTAGGTCCAAAGTTACGAGCCAAGTCTTCTTGCCCAGCATGGGCAGTAGCTGCTGTAAAGTCAACATCTTGAATTTTGGAACTTCCAGAAACGTATGTAAAATTGACAGGTCCAGTATTGGTCTCCAGGTTTTGTCCTTTCTGGGTACTAGAAAAAGTCTGGAGTAAAATCCTTGCCCCTGCTCTTGTTGTGGTACTTGCTGTCCATGAGGGCTGTAATTTGTTTTTGTGCCTCTGCCCATTGATTGTATGGCAGGTCTGGCATACCTTTTGACCTTGGTAGGGTGTGAAAATGGAACCTGTAGCCTTGGGACACTATGTTCAGGACCCATTTGTCTTGGGTAATCATTTGTCAATTTGATGAAAGAAGTGCTAGTTTTCCCCCTAAGGGGGCTGCCAAAAGAAAAGTGCTTGGATCTGGCAGAGGAAAGTCATTGGTACGGTTTCCTGTAAGGTTGTAATTTCTCCTCTCCGCTTTTGGAGGTAGGAGCACCCCATTGTTTAGGCCTGTATGAGCCTTGGGGCTGAGACCTGCCTCTGGGATGCCTGTATCTGCCTCTTTGTGGTCTGTTTGACACTGGAAAGGACCAATTTTTAGTGGGCCAGTTCCTGCTAAACCTGGGTGGCTGCACCTGTAAGACATCCTTGACTGTCTGCATGGATTTTGCTTTATCCTCCAATTTTTTCAACACCTCTTCTGCTTTAGTACCAAACAAAGTATCATGCTGTAATGGTGCATCTAATAATTTTGCTTTAACATGATCAGGCAGATTCTGTTCCTTTAACCACGCATGCCTTCTAATAACAGAACCTGTAACAGCGGCCCTGCAAGTGGCCTCCAGTGAATCATAACCACATCGCAAAGTATGCTTTCCCACTTGTTCAGCTACATGCAATAAATCCTGCAATTCTTTGTTCTCTGAACCTTCAGTATTTGTCAATAATTTCTGTTTAAGCAGTGACATTAAATATTGCTGATATTTAAGCATATAAAACTGACAATTTAAAGCCCTTACGGCCAGGGTAGCAGAAGTGTAGACTTTTTCCCCCCATCTGTCTAGAGCCGTAGAATCCCTATCAGAGGGGACAGGGTTTTTTGCAGTGGAAGCTTTAACCCCTTTGGGACCCTGATTGCACGGTTTCCCCAAAAGAATAATCCTCAGGAGGAGAGGCTGAAGGAACGGATTCTTCAGCATCAGAATCCTCATAGGGAAGCATGGAGTAATCCTGTTCAGAAGAGGAATCAGAGGAAATAGAAACCGGATCAGAAGAATCATACTCTGTCTCTTGCCTAGGCCTCTTATCAGGGGGGGCATGGGAGCCCCTGATCAAATTAATCAGGTCTTCGGTCATTTTGAGCATCTGTTTTTTAGGCATGGAAGTCTGAGAAGGAGAATGCTGTACTTGTTTCTTTGTCTTTAGAGCTGCTTTAGTCTTTGTCTTTGAAGCTGAAGATGGCTTAATATATAGTTGTGTACGTCTGAAGACACCCTCAGAAGCCGATGCCTGCTCAGCGGCTCCGGACCCATCTGAGGGAATGATTTCCGAGTGTCCAATACCTTGAGTTTACAGAGGCCCAGTCGGTTCCACGTGGGAGCCGGAAGCGGCCTGTTGCTCTGAGGTAGTGGGTGCCAGGGGCTGAGAAAGCACCTCACTGAGAACCGGCGAATGGCCTAGCAGAGGCTTCGTCATTGGTTTTGGACCTCGGATGCCTATCCTTTTCCTTGTCCTTGCGTCTGACTGCATTATATAATTAAATCTTCGGCCAAAGTAATGAAATGCAAAATTGAACCGACACTTGATAGTGCGTTGTTTAAATCTAGCACAAAACTGACAGCTAGCAAAGTTGTGATCAGGGCCTAGGCAAGGAATACAGTAAGAGTGAAAATCCTTATGAGGCATTTGCTCCCCACAAGAAATACAATTGTTAACTTTTTTTGACATCGGTTTGGAGCAAGAAAATAGTTTCCCTAATGGGGTACTTAGCTTTAATGAAGACTTTGGTTTTGAAATTCGGATTTGAAAATCTCAGGAGTTGGCCGACCGGTACTTGCGAACTGCTTTTGCTTCGGGCACCACGTGGCAAGAAAGACTAAAGAAAATGGTGTCTGCTGCATCTTTCATACCCCTGGCGCACTGATGTCAGGGAAGAGACGACAGCAACCGATGCTGGACCTAGACTTTGGAATTCTGGCTGACTGAGGGTAGCCTGCCAGCAGGATAACCCAAGAGTAATGACTGCAACAGTGAAACACGATAAACATCAGCCAAAATCTCTCGAGCCAAGATCCTACCCAGACTGCTCTGCTCCCTGTTACCTCAGATTGAGTTTGCAAGTTGATAGACAAAATTACAGGCTACCTCTGGTCATAACAGACCTACAATAAAGGAGATATGAGATCAACCAGTAACCTCTGGAGGGGGATGGAGCGTAGGGAGTAATGAATGAATGAAGATCAACAACACAGATGGAACGTTATGGTAAGACTTCTTTATCTGATGTTGTTAATCTTCGTTCATTCCTTCTGATGGGACAGAGTCCCCAGCTGCCTGTATCCCTGGGTGGCCCTCATGGAAGGACATTCCTGAACACCAGGGAGCCAAAAGAAGCTCTACCTCTGGAGGCCAAATCCAATCTGTAATGATGGATAAAAGTATGAGGTTTGGCCCAAGTCGCAGCTGAGCAAATATCATTGAAGAAAGCCCTAGCATGGAAAGCTGCTGAAGTTGCCATAGACCTTGTAGAATGGGCTTTCACTCTGTGAGGCAAGGTATTATTCTTGTAGTAGATAAAGGTAATGCAATTTCTCAGCCATGATGCCAAGGTAACTTTTAAGACTGGATGACCTAGTCTTGGTCCAGAAAATGCCAGAAATAGTTGGTCGGACTTACAGGTAGATTTTGTTCTGTCCAGATTGAATCATATTTGCCAATGAACATCCAGGGAGTGCAGGTAATACTCTCCCTTGTTAGAATGACTAGAAAAAAATACTGGAAGGTCAATAGACTGGATGATAGACCACTCTGACACCACTTTTGGTAAAAAAGAAGAATTAATTCTCAGTGATGCTCTATCCTTATGGAAGATAAGGTAGGGATGTTTGATGCATAAGGCTTGACGTTCAGATAAAAGTCTGGCTGATGTGATTGCAACCACAAACAAAGTTTTCCGAGATAGAGACTTCAAATCACATGAAGACACAGGTTCAAAGGGGGGAGCTGTTAGGGCTTGTAGGACCAAGGCCTAATCCCAAGGTTGTACTGGTTCTCTAAAGGGGGATTTTCCGTGAAGAACCTCCTTCAAAAAAGTTTTACAGAGTCTATGTGACATGAGTGAAGAATCCTGAAAAACCAATGTGGAAATTTGAAATGGCAGCTAAATGAACACAAATAGTAGAGGCAGACACTCCTGAGTGGAAAAGATGCGATAAGTAATCCAGAACCTCCAAAACTGGGGCTGACAAGGGGTCCAATTGTTTATTCATTACCCATAAAGTAAACCTTTTCCATTTACTGAGATAGATTAGTCTGGTAGATGATTTAGCTTAGTGGTATGTTGCTCTGACTATAATGCACAGAGTTCTGGGTTCAAGACTTGGCAGTGAAATATACAGCGGTAACACAACATTTTTCATCACTCATTAGGCCCATAATAGAGTACAATGCCCCATTTGGAATGTACCTTACTCGACATCTGCAACAGTTGTAAAGACCACAGAAGTACCTCACCAAGAGGCTCATGGGCCTCAAAGAGATGCCCTATGCAGCTCAACTAAAGAAACTCCAGCTCTACTCGGTTGCTTACTGCCTGCTCAGAGGTGATCTCTGCCTGACGTATAAGGCCATGTCCAACCCGGAATTAATGGACATGCTCCACCTCAAGAAAACCAAATCTCTTAGAGCCACACGCTCGAACTAAACCTCAGCACAACAATAAACAGGACATGTTGGAGGGATAGATTCCTGTCCCAGAGACTTCCCTCGCTCTGGAACAGAATCCCAGTTTGTTAGGCAGAGCCCCTCGCTGACTCTCTTCAAGAGAAATCTTGACGAGTGGATGGGAAATCATAAATTTACCCCTGGGATCACTTCAGTGGCCCTGGAAACTATTTTAAAAGGGAGGCGAAAGTCAACAAATTCTGGCTAGGCTGATAAATGCCCTTGAGCAGATAGCCTAGTACCTACCTATGAACCTATTTATGAGATGCGATAAGAATATTGTGCAACGGGGATGAGAGGTTATCTTGCCTGGCAATCACTGGAAGTGGAGAAACCAAGCTGTCAGCTTCTAGAGTTGTTAGACTGGGGTGTGTCAGACCCTACAGATGGGAGATCAACATTGGGGATGGATTGAGGATCCATGGTTGATCTAGCAGGTGAGGCCAGACGAAGGGGAACCAGATTTGTCGAGGCCAATATGGGACAATGAGGATCACTTTGCTTTTCAACTACTGTGCTTTCTTTAGAAATTGGGAGGTGAGGGGGAGAGGAGGATAAGCATAAAGTAGACCCGAAAGCCAAGCATGGACTAGAGTGACTTTCCCCTAGGGAGGATTTGGGCAAAATTGTTGCTGCACTTGTAGCTGGTTGGGGAGGCGAATAGGTCGCAGCAAGGCTGGCCCCAGTGGTTGAAAATTTTTACCGCTATCGCAGGGTTGAGGGACCATTCGTGAGGTTGTAGAATGCACCTGTTCAACTTGCCCGCTATCACGTTGGAACTCCGGGAATGTGTGTTGCAATTAGAAAGCGGTTGGAAGCTATCGCCCATTGCCATATTCTCAAGGCCTCTCGGCATAATGGATAAAATCTGGTGCCCCCTTGCTTGCTGATGTACCAGGCCACTGACATGTTGTCTGATTGGATTGCAATAGTCCCCGATGGAAGGATGGAATGGAATAGGTTCATAGGTAGGTAGTAGGCTATCTGCCCGAAGGCATTTATAAGACTAGCCAGAATGTGTTGGCTTTCGCCGTCCCCTTAGATTAGTTCCCTGTGCTTTTGTCCAGCAGAGCCACTGAAGAGATCCCCGGGGTAAACTTTCTGTTTCCTATTCACTCGTCAAGGTTTCTTTTGAAGAGTGTTAGCGAGGAGCTCTGGCTAATGTAGATTGGAATCTTGTTCCAAAGCATGGGAAGTCTCTGGGACAGGAATCTATCCCTCCAGCATGTCCTATTTATTGTTGTGGTGAGGTTTAGATCCCTAGAGTGTGTGGCTCGAGGGGATAAGGTTTTCTTTAGGTGGAGCACGTCCATCAATTCTGGTTTGGACATGACCTTGTATGTCAGGCAGAGATCACCTATGAGTAGGCAGTATACAACAGAGTACAGCTGGAGTTTCATCAATCGAGCTGCATAGGGCATCTGTTTGAGGCCAGTGATCCTCAGTGAATGCAGTGAATGCTTGCAATGCTAGTAGCACCACCCTCAGTTCCAGGATATTGATATGCAAAAGGGCCTCTGTCTCCGACCAGGTGCCTTGGACAGAATTTCCCTGACCCAGCCCCCCTACCCCATCAGGCAGGCGTCTGTGGTCACTGTGGCTTTTGGTTGATGGGGGCTGAAGGGGCGAGACCATTGTTGGGAGTTTTGAGACATCCACCAGAGCAAATTTGCTGGCATCACTGAGTTACACATCTGAAAAGACAAAGGGTGTTATAGAGAGTACCACTGAGTGAGGAGCAATCACTGGAGAAGTCTCATGTGGAATCTGGCCAGAGGAACAATGGTGATCGAGGCTGCCATTGACCCCAAGAGTTGGAGTATGGACCGAGCAAAAGATTTGAGGTGACAGAGCAGTGGCTGAACCTGTTGTCTTATTCTTTGAAGTCTGTGATCTGGAAGAGATGCTGTGCAATTCCTCATGTCCAAAAGTATCCCGATGAATTCTAAAGACTGTACTGGGTCATGTTGGACTTCTCCCAGTTTTATAGTGATTCCTAGGTGTTGTGCTGTGAGGAGAGTGTAGTCAAGGGCTTCTTCCAGTAGGCGCTTGGTGGGGGCGGTGAGGAGCCAGTCGTCTAGATATGGAAACTCCTGGAATCCTTGAAGTTACAGGTGAGTGATGACTACTGCCATGCATTTGGGTGAACATGGTATCTGCTTGAGCGCTTATCCATTTTTATATGGTAATACACATCTTGAAGATCTACAGAGCACATCCAATAATCTTCTTCCAAAAGAGGAAGGACAGACTGAACCATGACCATCCAGAATTTCTCTTGTTTTTAGAAATTTGTACAGTGTGCTGAGATCCAGAATTGGTCTCCAGTCCCCTGTCTTTTTTGGCACCAAAAAGAACCTTGAGTAAAAAAATGGATCCTATCTGGTCTGGGGGAACCATTTGAATGACTCTTTTTTTGTAACAGCTTTCAGATTTTGTGTGCTACTGCTTCCGTTTGACTGGGTGGAACATCGGGTAAGTCTCTGGATGAGGTTGGAGAGAGTTGAAAGGGGATGTGATAGCCTCTGGATATTATCCGTTGTACCCAAGATTCAGTGGTTATGTTTCTCCAGGCAGTGGGGTACAAGGAAAAATGACCCCCGACCATTTCCAGAGGTGAGCAGTCGGGCAATGCTTCAGGAGCGCTGATAGAGTTGGCCAGAGAAAGAATTGCTGGAACCCCGGTTTCGTGGACCTCCTATTCCCCAAAAAAGGCATCTTCCATTGGAGCCCTGTGATTTTCTGTGCCACATCTTCCTGCTCCTCTGATTTCTGGAGTAGAATCGTTGAGGAGTGGAGTGTCTGACAAGAACAGCAGATAGGGTCTTGCCATCTTGTTCGCACCTTGCCAGTGTATCTTTAACTTTAGGGCCAAACAAAGAAGCAGCCTCGATGGGGGCATTCATAAAGGAAACCTTAAGGGAGTCCGCAAAGGCGCATCCATGTCGTCTCGTGACTATACCTGTGCCTGCTGCTCTAGCCGCTCCTTATGCTGGGTGTAAAATAAGACGCATGGAAGAACTGGATATGAATTCTAGGGTCGTTATCTCAAAAGTTACGTTGTCAAGGACCTCATCAGAAACCGCTCCTGCCAAGGTTTCAGAGAGTTGGTCCCTCTGGACCCTTGTAAAGTGTGCCAAATAGTTCAAGGACCTTACGGCAAAGGTTGATGAAGCAAACACACGCTTCCCGAGTCTGTCTATTGCCCAGGACCCCTTGTTGGGTGGATGGACAGTCTGGTTCCTTCTGCCAAGTATTTCTTGGTTACAGCTGCCACCACCATGGCATCTACTGGAAGACCTTTTGACCAATGGGGATGCTCAACTGGGGGAGATAAGATCTTGTCAGGCCTCCATGGTTCCAGGGTGCCAGAAGCCTTCCATGCACACTGGATGATGAGCTGGACAAGCTCACCAGCTGGTGGAGTAACCCAGGAGGTAGGGGGCTGGGCACTAAAGGCCTGCAGGAATACGGATTCCTCTGAGAAAGGATTGGAGGACTTCCAGTCACCCCCTTTATTTTAGGATCTTGAGGATGTCACCAAAGGACACCTCATCAGTGGGTGACCGTGGGGACCCTTCCGCATCATCAAAGTCCGTACCTTCGGTCAAAGACTCCTCGGTGGAGTCCATGTGCTTCCTCTTGCATGAAACCTTGCGAGGTACTTCTTCAGTGGAGAGTTCTGGGGAAGATAGTAAAGAGGGGGTCTCCTGAGGGGGAGAAAAGTACAGTTGTGTACACTTACCATAAATGTAGATGTTAGAGTGTATTCACTGTTGCAGTCATCACACTTGGGTTATCTGCCTGCAGGTAGCCCTCAGTCAGCCCAAATACCAGAGTCTTGGGATTTCTCCGTCGGATGCTGTCACCTCTTCCATGACGTCAGGTCATCAGGGGTATAAAGCATGTAGCCGATGCCATTACATCAGGTTTTCTTGCCCCAGATGTCAGGAGCCCCCAAAATAGGAAGCAATTACATGGTGTAGAACACCTCCAGTAAAAAGTAAATACCATAACCGTAAGATATGGCCAAAAAAGAGGATGGGTAGAAAGCATAGAAGAGTCAGGGGGCTGGAGGGAGGGTAACCAGGACTGCAACAGTGAATACACTCGAACATCTACATTTATGGTAAGTGTACACAACTGTACTATGTTCTTCATGTTTCACTGTTGCAGTCATCACACTTGGGTTGAGGAAGGATGGAGGCAGTCAAGTAATAGTAGGGCTGGCTAGCAGGCCTTGTAAGACTGCTGTGGCAAATCCAGCTCTGGATTTAGAAAAGACAGGTAAGTGGTAATGTTTGGTGAAGGTGTGTACAGAACTCCAGGTTGCAGCTTCCAGGATGTCCCTGGTAGGGACTCCCCTGAGAAATGCTGTAGAGGTTGAGGTAGCCCTAGTGGAATGAGTTCTGATCCCCTGTGGGGTAGGTTTTCCATGGTGTTTGTAGCAGAAATTGTTGCAGTGTGCTATCCATTTGGAAATGGTTTGCTTTGAAATGGTCTTGCCCTCCACCCCTGTAGCAAAGCTGACTAGCAGCTGGGTCAGATTTTCTGAAAGGCTTAGTCCTTTCAAGGTACAACCTGAGTTGTCTGTGTACGTCCAAAGAGTGCAGGATCCTTTCCCCTTTATTCTGAGGATTAGGGAAAAAGGTTGGTAAATGGATGGATTGGTTTAGAGGCACACTGGATACCACCTTGGGCATAAAAGATGGGTTAGTCCTGAGGGAAACCCTGTCAGCATGGAAAATAATGAAGGGTTCCACAGCCATTAGTGCCTGTAACTCAGACACTCTTCTTGCTGGAGTGATGGCTAGAAGTAAGGCTGTTTTCCAAGAGAGGAATTTTAACTGTGCTGTAGCAGCAGGCTCAAAAGGGGGAAGCGTGAGCTTCCCTAGTACAAAGTTAAGGTCCCAAGCAGGGGTGGGAGCTCTCCTTGGGGGGCTCTTAAATTGTTACTGCCACTCAGGAACTGTTTGACCAGAGGGTGAGAAAACAGAGGTGGCTCAGTATTATAATGAGTTGAGATGGCCGAGGCATGAATCTTAATAGAAGAGACGGACAGACCTTTGTGGAGCAGCTCTACTAGGTAATCTAGGATTTGAGTTAAGGTGGGCACGGCCTTGTCCTTTCCTTGAGACTGGCTCCAGGAACAGTATCTTTTCCATTTTTCTGAATAGGATTTCCTAGTACTAGGCCTTCTGGCCTCAAAGATGAAATCCAGCACTTGTTTAGTGAGGGTTGCTGGTGGTGTATTCAGGGAATAAGCCAAGCTGCAAGGTTCAGGGTTTGCAGCTGAAGATGCAAAATCTGTCCCTCATGCTGGAACAGCAGGCAGGGGGTCTGGTGTAGGTGCCAGGACTGAACTGTGCCAGACTGCGTAAGAGTGGGTACCAGTGCTGGTGGGGCCAGTCCCGTGCAATAAGGATTGTCCTTTGTTTGTCCTGTTTGATCTTGAGTCGTACGTTTGAAAGGAGGGGCAGAGGGGGAAAGGCATAAATTGAGAGGTTTTCCCATGTAAAGGATAGGGCATCCACTTTCCATGCTTGGCTGTGGGGATTTCTGGTGCAAAAGTTGCTCAACTGATGGTTTTGGGGGAGGCAAAGAGGTCCAACTCTGGTGTCCCCCACCTGTGGGTTTAGACGTTTGAATGAGTTGGGTTCCAGTTTCCACTCATGTGGGTCCAGTAGATTTCTGCTTAAGTCATCTGCTAGTGAATTTTGTTCACCTGGCAGGAATTGAGCTTGCAGGTGCACTTGGTTGCTCAAGGCTGTGTTCCACAGGGCCATGGCTAACCTGGAAAATGGGTAAGGAATGAGTTCCCCCCTGCTTGTTTATGTATCACATAACTGTGGTGTTGTCCCCATCTTTATCAAGAGTTGTCCTGGAAGGATAAGGTATTTGAAGTCTGTCAGTGCATTCTGTACAACTAACATTTCTTTTTGATTGATATGTAAGTGAATTTGTCCTGGGCTCCATTTGCCTTGAATGCATTTACCAGCCATGTGAGCTCCCCATGCATAGTCTGATGCGTCTGTTGTCAGGGTTTGGGCGGCGAGGGGCTGAGTGAAAGGGAGTCTCTTTTATTGTGGTTGCAAGCCTCTGCCCACCAAAGGAACTCTGCCTTTAGACAAGGAATGATAGGAATAATTGTTTCCAGGTCTGGAGAATGTTGGCAGCAGAGACTTTTTAAGTACCATTGAAGTTTCCTCATATGCAGTCTTGCATATGGAATTAGTAGAATGCATGAGGCCATGAACCCTAGGGCTTGCAATATTTTTCTTCCAGATAGCTGGGTTCTGGTGGCCATTAGTTTGAAGTAGTTTGTCAAATAAACCTGCTTTTCTGGAGTAAGGAATGCCATCTGGGAATTCGTGTTCAAGCTTGCTCCCAGGAATACAATCTTTTGACTGGGCACCAGACTTGATTTATTTTCATTGATAGTGTACCCCAGAGAAGTTAGAAGTCTCTTTACAAATGCCAGGTGCTGAAGTAGCAATTCCTGACTGTCCGCCTGAATCAGGCAATCGTCCAAGTATGGCAAAATTTCAATTTTTATCTGCCTGCAGTATGCAATGGCTGGAGCCAGGCACTGTGTGTGAATACCCTGGGCGCAGTAGATAAGCCAAAGCGAAGTGCAGAGAACTGATAGTGCATAGAGCCTGCCCTGAAATGTAGACATTTCCTGCAAGATTCCCTTATGGGGATGTGCAGATAAGCTTCTTTTAGGTCTAGGGTGACTAGCCAGGAGTCCTTGGCTAGCACAGGAGGCAGCTGTTGTAGTGCAAGCATTTAGAATTTTGGAACCACCAGGAAGGTGTTGAGAATGGACAGGTCCAGGATGGGGCGCCAAGAGCCCTCTTTTCTGGGCACCAGGAACAGTCTGTAGTAGAAACCCTGTCCTCTTTGCTCTACTGGAACAGATTGAATAGCCCTGATACTGAGAAGGGAAAGCACTTGCTTTTGAGCCTCTGCCCACTGGTTTGGAGGAAGGTCTGGAAAGCTGCTTGGGGTTGGCAGTGAGTGGAATTTGAATCTGTATCCCTGGGATACAATGTTTAGGACCCATCGGTCCTGGGTAATGGACATCCAGTTTTTTGCATGCAGGGCGAGTTTTCCTCCTAGGGGTGCAAGTACTTGGGCATGGCTGGGAAGGATGACAGACAAGTCATTGTTAATTTTTTCCATAAGGGGGTAGATTACCACTTGTTTAGATCTCTGTGTCCCCTGAGACTGTAGCCTTGGTGGTCTGTTGCAGCTGGGTTTGGGCTGAGAAGACCTGGTAGAGACTGGAAATGACCAGTTTTCTGAAGGCCAATGCCTACTGTATCTAGCTGACTGTACCTGTAAGAAATCCTTAACAGTTTGCATAGATTTAGCTTTCTTCTCCATCTTTTTAAGAACCTCTTCTGCTTTTGTGCCAAACAAACGTTCCTGGTTTAATGGAGCATCTTCTAATTTTGCTTTGATATGGTCTGGCAAGATATGTTCCTTCAGCCAGGCATGCCTTCTCAGTACAGACCCAGTAACAGCAACCCTGCAAGATGCTTCTAAGGCATCAAAAAGTACAGTTGTGTACACTTACCATAAATGTAGATGTTCGAGTGTATTCACTGTTGCAGTCATTACATTTGGGTAATCTGTTGGCAGGTTGCCCTCAGTCGGCCTGAATAACAAAGTCTTGGGTCCTGCGTCGGTTGCTGTCCCTTCTTCCATGATGTCAGGTCATCAGGAGTATAAAACATGCAGCTGACACCATTACATCAGTTTTTCTGGCGGGTGGGTAATGCAGACTGCAACAGTGACTACACTCGAACATCTACGTTTATGGTAAGTGTACACAACTGTACTATGTTCTTTGTGTTTCACTATTGCAGTCATTACATTTGGCTAGAATCCTAAAGCTATCGATGGGGGGATAGAACTAAATAGCACTAGGAGCGGCTATAAGGCCCTGCAGAACTGCAGTGGCAAAGCCTGCCCTGGATTTAGAGAAGAGAGACAAATGATAATGCTTTGCAAAGGTATGAACAGAGCTCCAAGTAGCAGCGTCTAGAATGACTTTGGTGGAACTCCTCTGAGAAAGGCTGCTGAGGTAGAGGCAGCCCTGGTGGAATGCGACCTGATTTCCTTGGGCACAGGTTTACCATGATGCAAGTAGCAGAAACGAATGCAGTGGCTTATCCATTTAGAAATAGTCTGCTTTAATATAGCCTTTCCCTCTAATCCTGAAGCAAATGCCACCAGTAGTTGCTCAGACTTTCTTAGAGATTTGGTCTTGTTTAAGTAGAATCTTAGTTGCCTGTGTACGTCCAATGAATGCAAAATCCACTCCCCCTTGTTCTGTGGATTTGGGTAAAATGTTGGCAGGTGAATAGTTTGGTTAAGAGCCACACTGGATGCCACCTTAGACATAAAGGAAGGATTGGTCCTGAAGGACACCCTGTCCAGGTAAAATGTAATAAAAGGCTCCACAGCCATGAGGGCCTATAGTTCTGAAACCCTTCTTGCTGAAGTGATTGCCAAAAGGAAAGCTGTTTTCCAAGATAAAAACTTTATATCCTCAGTAGCTGCTGGTTCAAAACGAGGCAGGGTGAGTATTTCCAGCACAAAATTGAGGTCCCATGCAGGAGTTGGTGATCTTCTGGGAGGCCTTAAATTTTTGGCCCCTCTAAGACACTGTTTTAGCAAAGGATGAGAAAAGATGGGATGCTTCGTGTTGTAATGAGCCGAGATGGCAGAGGCATGGATTTTTATTAAAGAAAAAGATAGGCCTTTGTCAAGCATCTCAGTCAAGTATTGTAAAATCTGAGGGATATTTGGCTTTGCTGTGTCTGTCTGTTCCTTGTGCTTGGTTCCAAGCACAGAATCTCTTCCATTTATCAGCATAAGATTTTCTAGTACTAGGCCTTCTGGCTTCCAAAATGACATGCATCACAGATTTACTGAGAGGTGTTTGAATAATTATATGATCAATGTGAAAATTTCAGGAGTCGGCCAACCGGCACTTGCGAACTGCTTCTGCTTCGGGCACTGCGCGGCTAGAAAGACTGAATAAAATGGCGTTGGCTGCATGTTTTATACCCCTGATGACCTGACGTCATGGAAGAGGAGAGAGCAACTGATGCAAGACCCAAGGCTTTGTTATTCAGGCTGACTGAGGGCAATCTGCCAGCAGATTACCATGCTGCAAGGTTCAGAGTTTGGAGCTGAGTGTGCAGAATTTGATTGATCTGCTGAGACAGTAGATGAGGTATTTGAGCCAAGTACCAAGGAGGGAGTTGAGACATATTCCTTAAAATTGTGTACCACTGCTGGCAAGGCCAGTCTGGAGCAATTAGGATCATTTTTGGTTTTGCCTGTCTGACCTTTAGTAAGACCTTGGAGAGAAGAGGCAGAGGGGGGAAAGGCGTAGACTGATAGGTTTTTCCAGCTGAAGGATACGGCATCCACTTTCCATGCTTGTCTTAAGTCCTTGTGCAGAATTTGCCCAGTTGATAATTTTGGGGGGAGGCAAATAGATCTATGTCTGGGCTCCCCCATTTCTGTGTTATCATGCTGAAGATTTGTGGATCCAGTTTCCACTCGTGTGGGTCCATAAGATTTCTGCTTAGATCATCTGCCAGAGTATTTTGTTTTCCTGGCAGGAATTGAGCTTGAAGATGTACTTGGTAAGTCAAGGCTGTGTTCCACAATGCCATGGCTAGTCTGCAAAGGGGGTAGGAATGTGTACCCCCCCCCCGCTTGTTTATGTACCACATAACTGTGGTGTTGTCCGTCTTTATCAGTAGTTGTCCTGGATGAAGTAAGTCCTTGAAGGCTGTCAGGGCATTCTGAACAGCTAGCATCTCTTTTTGGTCGATATGCAGATGCATTTGTTTTGGGCTCCATATGCCAAAACAATGCATCTCCCCGCCAGGTGGGCCTCCCAAGCATAGTCTGATGCATCTGTAGTTAGGGTTTGGGTGGCAGAGGGTAGAGTGAATAACAGTCCCTTGTTTTGGTGACATGTTTCTGCCCACCAAAGGAACTCCTGTTGTAGGCAGGGAATGAGAGGATTCATTGTTTCCAGACTGAGACAATGTTGACTCCATAGACTTTTTAGGTACCATTGAAGTTTCCTCATATGCAGTCTTGCATATGGAATTAGTAGAATGCAGGATGCCATGAACCCCAAAGCCTGCAGAATTTGTCTTGCAGATAACTGTTTTTTTGTTGCCACCTGTTTGAAGTATATAGTCAGTTGTCTTTGTCTGTCTGGCGTAAGGTAAGCCATCTGGGCAGTTGTATTCAAGCTTGCATCCAGGAATGTAATTTTTTGATAGGGTACCAGTTGTGATTTCTTTTCGTTTATTGTGTACCCTAGGCATGTTAGAAGCCTTTGTACAAATGCCAGATGTTGAAGAAAAATGTCCTTGTTCTCTGCTTGAATGCGACAGTCCAGGTAAGGATAAATTTGTATGCTTCTTTGTTTGCAAAATGAAATTACTGGTGCCAGGCACTTTGTAAAGACCCTGGGCGCAGTAGATAAGCCAAAGGGCAGTGTAGAGAATTGGTAATGCATAAAACCTGCCTTGAAGAGGAGGTATCTTCTGCACGATTCCCTTATTGGGATATGCAGGTATGTCTCTTATGTCTAGAGTCACTAACCAAGCGTTCCTGTCCAGCATAGGCAGTAGCTGTTGTAAAGTCAGCATTTTGAATTTTGGAATGTCCGGGAACATGTTCAAAATTGATAAGTCCAGTATTGGACGCCAGACATTGTCTTTTCTGGGTACCAGGAACAGTCTTGAATAAAAACCTTGTCCTTTTTCCTGTTCTGGTACTGGCTGCATAGCCCCCATATCCATGACGGATGTAACTTGTTTCTGAGCCTCTGCCCATTGATTTTGTGGCAGATCTGGCCAACCATTTGGAATTGGCAAAGTATGGTATTGAAATCTGTACCCCTGGGATACTATGTTTAATACCCACTTGTCCTGGGTAATTAACTGCCAATTTTGAGCATGACGTGCTAATTTTCCCCCCAAGGGGGCTGCCAAAAGATAAGTGCTTGGTGATAGTAGAGGGAAGTCATTGAGACTGCTTACTGTAGGGTTGTGTTTTGTTTCCTCCAGATTTGGAGGTGGAGGCACCCCATTGCTTTGACCTGTAAGAACCGTGTGATTGGTATCTAGAGCCTTTTGACTGCCTGGATTTGCCTTGAGAGGCTCTGTTGGACACAGGAAAGGACCATTCTTTAGTAGGCCTGTGCCTACTGAATCTGGGTGTCTGCACTTGTAAGAAATCTTTTACAGTTTGCATAGATTTAGCTTTGTCTTCCATTTTCTTTAAAACCGCATCTGCCTTATTACCAAACAGAGCAAAATTCGCGGTGTCAGCTGCTGACTGCAGAAATACACAAAATGAACTGATATCCAAAGTAGCAATGGATGCAAAATACAATGAAAGTTAGCATCCACGATAAAAAACTCTTCTTTAATAGACCAAGCAATACAGGTGAAACAGTGATTAAGCGCTTTCATCCACATAAAAGTGGACTATTACCAAACAGAGTATCGTGCTGTAAAGGGGCATCCAACAATTTAGCGTTAACATGATCAGGCAGAGTTTGCTCCTTGAGCCAGGCATGCCTTCTAATCACAGATCCAGTAACTGCGGCCCTGCAAGAGGCCTCCAAAGAATCAAAACCACATTGCAAAGTTTGCTTTCCAACCTGTTCTGCTGCATGCAATAATTCCTGTAATTCTTTATTTTCCACACAATCAGAAATCAACATAATTTTCTGTTTCAATAAGCCCATAACATGCTGTTGATATTTAAGCATATGAAATTGGCAGTTTAAGGCCCTAACTGCCAAAGTTGCAGACGTATAAACCTTCTTTCCCCATCTATCCAGCGCCCTGGAGTCTCTATCTGAGGGGGTAGGATTTTTGGCTGTAGAGGTCTTTACACCTTTGGGACCCTGTGAGATAATTTCAGGATCAGCAGCAGGATTTTTGAATATAAATTTGTGGGAGTCAGGAACCCTGTAATATCTGTCTGGCTTACTAGGAGCTGGAGGTAGGGAATCAGGAGCCATGCTTGACTCCGAAAACAGATCATCAACAATGTCTAATACAGGAGGTATAGCCACAAGCCTATGCTGAGGAGGAAGAAGGAAATCCCTAAGCCTCTTTTTAGATTCAGAGAAATCCTGAATGTCCCAATGAAAATGTTCCCTTAAGGTATGCAAGGTTTCTCCAAAAGCATAATCCTCAGGAGGAGATGCAGATGGGATGGATTCTTCTGCATCTGAATCCTCATAAGGTGGTATAGAAAATTCCTGATCAGAAGAAGAATCAGAAGAAATAGAAACCTGATCTGAAGATTAATAATCAGTGCCTTGCCTAGGCCTCTTAGCGGGGGGGGGGGGGGGGTTGGAAGCCCTGATCAAGGTAATTAAGTCCTAAGCCATTTTGATCATCTGTTTTTTAGGCATAGGGGCCTGAGCACGTGGCTCATGTGTCAGTTTTTTAGACTTAGAAGATGTTTTTGATCTTGTTTTTGAAACTGGCATCGGTTTTATATAAAAATTTTGAGGCCTGAAAACACCCATCCAAGGGAGAGACATCCGTGAGTTCAATACTCTGAGAATCTCGCGGCAAACCGGACTCCGCATGGGTCTTGGTAGAGGTCTGCGACTCAAAAGTAGCAGGTATCAGGGGCTGCGAAAGCGCCTCACTGAGTACCGGCGAACCGGCAACTGGCTTAGGAGAAGCTTCGTCGTCGGTTTTAGACCTCGACGGTCTGTCTCTGTCTTTGTGTTTTTTGTGAACTCTGGTAGTTGGATTGCTAACCAACGACATTTCTGGGTAATTAAATCTGGATCCAAAATATTTTGAAGCAAAAATACACAGACGCTTAATAGTGCATTGGTTAAATCTAGCACAAAACCAACAGCAAGGCACGTTATAATCTGGGCCTAGGCAAGGAATGCAGTACAAATGAAAATCCTTATGAGGTATCTGCTTCCCACAAGTAATGCAATTATTAACTTTTACTGACATCGATAAGGAGTAAGAAAAAGTTTCCCCAACAGGGTACTTAGCTTTAGTTGAAGACTTAGATTCTGAAACTCGAATGTGAAAATTTCACGAGTCGGATGACCGGCACTTGCGAACTGCTTCTGCTTCGAGCACCGCGCGGCAAGAAAGACTGAATAAAATGGTGTCTGCTGCATGTTTTATTATCCCTGATGACCTGATGGCATGGAAGAGGAGACAGCAACTGATGCAGGACCCAAGACTTTGTTATTCAGGCCAACTGAGGGCAACCTGCCAGCAGATTACCCAAATGTAATGACTACAACAGTGAAACACGAAGAACATCCACACTGCAAAGTATGTTTACTGACTTGGTTTGCAGAATGCATTAACTTTTGTAAATGTTTATTTTCTGCAAAATCTGGAAGCAACAACATTTTTTGTTTAATTAGTTCCATAATATGCTGCTGGTACTTCAACATGTGAAACTGGTAATTTAAAGCCCTGCTGGCAAGAGTTGCAGAGGTATATACCTTCTTGCCCCATCTGTCCAAAGCCCTCGAATCTCTGTCCAAAGGGGTAGGACTTTTGGCTGTAGTAGCCTTAATACCTTTAGGTCCCTGGGAAATGGTCTCTGGATCCACAGTGGGATTCTTAAAGAGAAATTTGTGAGAGTCAGGTACCCATTAGTACATGTCAGGCTTTCTAGGAGCTGCTGGTAAAATATCAGAGGTAAGACTGGATTCCATGAAAACATCATCTACAATATCCAGAACAGGGGATATAGCTAGAGGCCTGCGCTGAGGCAAGTCTAAAAATTCTCAGAGTCTCTTTTTGGACTGTGGGTAGTCCTGGCATTCCCAGCGGAAATGCTCTCTTAAGGTATGCAAGGTTTCACCAAAAGAAAAGTCCTCTGGAGGGGAGGTAGAGGGAATGGAATCCTCTGTATCTGAATCCTCATACGTAGATAAGGGTACGTCCTGGTAATCAGAGAGATCAGAGTCATCGGACTCATGGTCTGTTGAATCAGAAGGGAAATCAACTCTTTGTCTTTTAGAGGGGGAAGGCTGGCTTCCCCTAATTAGAGTTATAAGGTCTTCAGCTATTCTAAGCATTTGTTTCTGTGGCATGGGAGCCTGAGCATGCACTTTGGTCATTGGTTTTCTAGGCGTAGTGCGAACTCTGGGCCTGAGAAACTCAGTCGTTTTAGTTTGAAATGAAGTAGTTGGTTTAATACGAACATCGGAAGGTCGGAATGCACCATCAGAAGCCGGTGCCTGCACAGCGGCTCCAGACCGATCCAAGGTAGAGACATAAGCAGGTTCCATAATCGAAGAAGCATCTCGCAGCATACTGGACTCCGAATAGGTCTCAGCAGAGGCCTGCGAATCTGTAAAAGTGGGTATCAGGGGCTGCGAAGGTGCCTCACTGAGTACCAGCGGACTGACGACTAGCTTAACGGAAGCATTGTCGGCAGTTTTGGACCTATGCGGTTTGTCTCTGTCTTTATCCTTATGTTTTTTCGGAAGATTGGTAGTTGGATGGCTTACCAAAGCCATTTCAGAATATGGAGAATGAGAGTGAAAGAATTGAGCAGCAAAGATAGCCCGACGATGAATAGTTCGGGCGTTAAACAAAGCACAAAACCAACAGTGAGGGACGTCGTGATCTGGGCCTAAACAGGTGAAGTAGTAAGAATGAAAATCTCTGTGAGGTATTTGCTTTCTACAGGCAAGACAACTGTTAACTTTTTCTGACATCGGTTAGAGCAAGAAAAAAGAATCCCCAACGGGGTACTTAGCTTTAGAAGACTTCAGGTTTGAAACTCGAAAAACAAAAATTTCAGGTAGCGGCTGACCAGCTCCTGGTTGACCTCACAGAGAAACCTGAAGGTGATTCTGGTCTTTCTAGAAAAGGGCTATATTGGCTACCAACAAACAGATGCAAAGAAGTCTTTGCTAGTTTGAGTGGTGCAGAGCCTGGAATCGAGGGTGCGTGCACCAAGGAGAATGTTGTCGAGGTATTCTGTGCTGACGAAGGCAGCACCATAGAGGTCAAAGTTGTCTGCACCGATGAGTACGTTGCCATCGAGGAAGGTGTCTGTACCGGTAATAATTAAGGTGCTGAAAGGGACTGCACCAAAGAGCATGTCGGTGCCGAAGGTGTCTGCACCATAGAGAACAGTAGCGTCAAACTCGGGGCCGAAGGAGATTGCACCAATGGTGCCGAAGGAGACTGTACCTGCAGAGACGGTGCCAGTAAAGACTGTGATGAAACTGTCGAAGCCGTAAGTGTCTACACCGGGAACTCCTGTGCTGGTGGCGATATAGAGGACATAGCTGGAGCAAGAATCAACTGAGGTGGTACTGAGCCTGGAGCCGAAAGGGTCACAGGTGGCAGCGCTGGACTAGAAATTTTTACTTTCTTATGAGTCGACTCCCTGCAATCTCCAGAGGGAGATGAAGTGAGCAAACTCGACGAGGAAGAAGAAAAATGCCTCTTATGGGATTTAGCAGGAGGGGGTGAGCCCTCCAACCCAGAGAAAGCCTCACAGAAAGGAGTTTTGAGGAGACCTTTCAGGATTGACTTGTTCTTTCTTTCATTGAGAGTCCTGGTTGAAAAATGTCTACAAATCTCACATGGGGGATCCACTGTAAGGTGGGAGACATTCAAGCAATAGACACATAAATCATGGCCATCAGAAAGCGGTAACTTATGGCCGCAATCCTTACACTGTTTGAAACCAACACTACTTTTCTTGTCTGACATGATGATGTGGAGAAGAACGACAGTACCAAAGAGTTAAGAAGGCTACCCAGAAGGGTAAGAAGAGAGAAAGGAAGGACTGCCAACGATGGTAATGAAGAATTACCTCAAAGGTAAGAAAGAGGGTAATAAAGGGAAAGAAACTATAGGGAGAGAGTCAAAGATACGATAGGGTAGGAGTATAGTAATAGTAACTGACTGAATACTTTTTAAATTACTAACAATATAGAAACTTTCAAAAAATTATTCACTTAGCTGAGAGAGGGTGGCTTGACATGGCTGTACAGCAACGTGGCAAACAAGATTTGAGGTAACAGGGAGCAGAGCATTCTGGGTAGGATCTTGGCTCGAGGGTTTTGGCTGACGCGAGCTTGATATAAGGCCGGTTCGGTTCTGAGGACGAAACAGATAACCCATCAGTAAGGAATGAATGAAGATTAACAAGATCAGATGGTTAGTTTCAGTCCCACATACATAGAAACAGCCTAAAATAGCCTTATCAAGAAATTAAATATAAACAAATATTCCTGTCAAAAATGTTTCATAAACAAAATAGCACTAAAATTGTAATTTAAAGGAAAAAAATTAAGATGTTGCAAATCTACACAATTATCTCAAATAATCATAGCTCTAGAGGGAAAAATGTAAAACACAGAAAGTATTCCTGTCAAAACTTTCAAAAAATATATATTTTAAACAGAAACAGCTGCAATTTAACTCCAATTCTGGCTGCATGAAGCAATGAAAGGAAATGCACTAAAACAGCCTTATTATAGAAACTCAGTTAAAAATTCACCATTGGACATAAAATACATTCAAAGGGTTAAAAACCCCACAGAAACCAAGAATACTTTTAAAATAAACAGTATATCTCTTATACTGAAAATATAAATAAAACTCTAAGCACATATAATTTTCCAATAAGGAAAAAAAGACAAGCAAATCTGCAGATTATACAATTCAAACACAGACAGAAAAAGCTAGTGGGAAGAATAAAAACTCAAAAGGGTTTCTTATCTGAGCTCAGTAGCAGAAGTATACCAGAGGGGAGTATTCCAAGAAATCCTTCTCTTACTGTGGTACAAGATAACCAACGGGGTCCTGTCCTTGGGCTTGAAGGGCAGTCCTAGTTCTGCCAGGAGATTGGTCCTTCACACTCACATATATGTAGTGGGAGGGGCAATGAGCTCTGAAAGACTGGCAGTGGGAGAATAGCAGGGCATTACTACTCATATATGCTGGTAAGGTAGTGTGTTCGTTGAACATTTGAACAATGCCAGAATGACAATTTGAGGAGGAAGCCACAGAAAATATACAATTTTAATTCAAGCATTTGGTAGATGTGGCAATAAGCATTATAAGAAGGCATCCCTGCATTTAATCAAATTTGCATATCCTATGCGTAAAAAGGGCATTTCTTTAAAATGCAAACATTGAGAATACAAAATGTTTCAAATAATTTGCATATTTTTAACAGAGATGCAAAAATAAACTGCTTATTGGTTATGGGAAATAAAAAGGCTCAATATGGTGATATCCAAAAATCCATCAAAGATATTGAGAAAAGAAACCAAGGCAGATTGTTGGGAAGATGTACAGCCTTCTCAAAAAATACTTGTAAAAGTTAGGGTCTACCTGGCACTCACAGGAGAGCTGTGGTCAAAAACTGTTATGTTGGCATAACAATTTTGCTTTTGAAACTTAAAATGGTTAAATTCTTCTAGTAACTGAGCAAAACTTGCCAACGCTCACACCTCCGATTCAGTGGTGTGGATTACAGCGGATTTGGATTAGCAGAGTTGTTATTCACCACTGAATCAGAGGTGTGAGCGTTGGCAAGTTTTGCTCTGTTTGTCATTTTCGTTTTGTTTTGGTGGTGTAAATTCTTCTAGTAGACTGGGCTGTGCTGCTTATGAGAAACTAGAGACGGAAAAATTAATTCACAGTATGAAAACAAACACTGTATACTATCAGAATCAATCACTCTGTCACAGAGAAAACTCGGATGTAGTGAACAGCTATACAAATGATAACCTGCATCACACTAATGTGTTCACAGGCTTATATACTTTTTGCAGAACTTTATCACATACAAAAAATCTAATGTAGTGCTGGTGATGCATGCTCCCAGATTAATACATACACCTCGCAGAAGTAAGCAAAACTTGAACTGATCAGAAAGTGAGTCTTGGGTGTTACTATGGCACAATTAGAGTGAACAGAATTGATGAACAGTAAAACTGTTGCAAAAATAGTTAAGATTTGCATGAGTACTGACCCTAAAGATTTGAATAAATAATTAAAAGTGAGTATTGCACATTGCTTTCAATAGAAAATGTGGTCCTAAGAATGCCAAAGGTTATGCTATTTTCACTAATAAATGCAAACCATGAAGGAGTGATGAACAAAATTCTAAATTGTGCATATTTGCCATTAGGGAGACACAAATTCAAAGCCCCAGTTTATTTAGGTTTGACATTATGATGGTATAGAGTCCTTCTACATCTATTTGCTAGTTTATTAATACCAGAAGTGTTTCAAAGAGCTGCTGCCCAAGTAATCAAATTCTTGGAAGGTTTTGTAAATGTAATTATGATCAGTGTACTGTCAGACATGAGAAGAGCATGACTAGAGTTAAACAGATGCTAAACAGATTAGGTAGCTTAATTTCAAGCTAGAAAGTAGCAAATATAAGATCAGAAGGGCATGTCTGAGATACATGGGTCAAAGTCTAATGCCAAAGGATCTGAAACCTGATCCCAAATAAAATAAAAAATGTGCAAATGCCAAGGTCAGCAGGCAGGACAAACATTACAGATGTTTCAGGGAATGCATGCAGTATCTTGCAAAGTTTATGCCCAACATCTCCAGGGTAACTCTACTTCTAAGAAAGCGGTTACAACAAGATATGGCCTGAGAGTAGAACTTTTCAGTAAGAGTCTTTCAGATGGTCATAGCACTAATAAAAAATACTCCAACATTTCAATACTCAAGTGAAAAGCCAGTATAAGTACTACAGCCAGAATGGTACAGGAACTATGGAGCAATAAAGGAAGAGACCAGTTGCCAATGAGCCAAAAGCATGTATAGATGCATAAACAGAGATGCTCAGATAGAAAAAGAATATTATATGGACGTGAACAATTCCATGACTTTGTCAATGGAAAAGTCACTCAAGCAGAAACAGTTAACAAATCCTTGCAAAACATACTCAGAAGATGTTTTTACAAGTAACATCTGAGATTACAGAGTAACTGAAAATGAAACAGAGAACGGACAAGAAAGGTACAGTGGTTGTGAGTATAAAGTATATGCTTGAAAGGGCTTAATGTAGTAGTATTCTTTACATATGGGAATTAACCACAGGCAGATGCCCTCCTCTCTAGCTGACTCTCAGAGCTCTACAGCCTTCTCAGCAGAGACTGCCCTGATGAAAAAAATGTACAGCTACACTTCTGACAAAATGGACCGTTAGCCTATTTTATCATTTTTTTCACTAAAGAAGATATGCTAGATATGCCTTGTGAAGGAAAAAATCTGCTTACCTATTTTCTTTTAACTAAGAAAAGAGTAGATAAAAGCAAAACCATCTAGAAGAAATGCACAACAGCAATCTCTGCAAAGTTTAGGAGAGGGACTACAAAGGAATGAACACACACCCTGCTATCTCACTTTAACTAGATCCTGCTTTACTCTATCAACTTGGGAAACAGATTTCTCAGAAACTGTACCACATTCCAATGAAAGTGGAAATCAGTGATCTGTGAAGTTGTTTGTAAATAAGATAAAGCATCATCTGACCAAAATTAATGCATGTAATTGCTTCACAGATAATGGTAAAGCCATCTCGTTAGTATAGTATAGAATATTTTCACATAGCAATTATTTAAATTCTCTTTTCTGACTACTTGCGATTTTTTTCCTGTAAATAGTATACAGATACATTTTTTATGTCAACTGTCTGTGCCATAGTCTTACTTTTCTGCACATTATAAAACCCTGTTCTACTGTGGCAGACTGTTATTCAAACATAATCCTGGAATTTTATATTGTACAAAATAACACTATAAGCTGATTTTCATGCTACTGTTTACTACATAGCCTACATGACTGCATTTTAAATGTTTAACATTTGTTACATAACTGTCATGCTTGCAACGTACCTGTTTTAATTTGTTTACTACTTGGCTCCTTGAGCTTTGATCACAGTGAAAAACAGTCTGCTGATCAGTCCACTTACAAGGTCAACAAGCAGATGCAAACAAACAAACAACAAAAAATACCCATGCCTCTTGAGGAGAGAAACAGAAGAAAGGAGTTTGAATGATTATGATCTAAGTGAGTAGAAGAATGGTGCATTAGGGGAGTTCCAGTGGCACAGAGAGACAGAGCTCTTATTATGACTCTGATGACAAGAGTTCAGTTTAGTTAACAACTCGGGCACCTGCTGGAGCTTGTGCAGGGAAAGAGATGAATAACTAGGTTCAGCTTTTATGCCTTCCTCCAGGCTTAAAGACAGGGGTTTGTGCTGCAGATCACAAACATGGATGCATTCATCTTTATGAGGGATAGGAGAGCCATCTGACTGCACTCCATGGGAGGTGTGAACATGAGTTGCAACAGCCCCTTGCATATCAGCCTCAAAATGTCTACAAGCATTAGCTGTGGATTTGGGATGTAAACCCAAACATTCCTCCCTCTGTGTATAGTTAATGCAGCTCCCTGGCTCTATGTATAGTTATGGCAGCTCCCTGGCTCTCACAGTGGTCAATCATATCACCAGTTAGGGTGAAAATGACGACACCCATCTGGTGGGGTTCCATCTACGTCACAGTAAAGAGAAGAGAACTTATTGAAAAAACAAAATACAACAATGAGTGATAAAGAAGAGTTGTGTAAAAACTTAATAGCAACTTAATAGCTGTCTGAACAGATCTCTGTTGCAGTATTCACTACATATGGGAAGTTTACTGCCAAAAATACCATCTTATTTGGGGCCTTTATCTCCCCATTATTTTTTGGATTTGTCCAGATTTCTTGAGCTAAGAGGTTGAGAGGTATGACCCAAGATTTGGTAAACTGCCTGGAGATACAGTATACTTGGCAGGACAGTTCCAATATGTACTCAATACTGCAACAGTGATCAAGGAAGGATATCAACAGCCCTCTCCCTTCATCTCAGCAACTAGATTAATAACAAGAAAGAATTAAAAGCATTTGGCAGAAGGTGAGTGGGAGCTAGTACTGCAATAGCGATCCCACTCAAAAGCCTATTGTTACAATTAGAGTACTTACACAACTGTACTATGTTCTTTGTAAACATCACTGTTGTAGTGGTGTTCACTGCATGTGAAAATATTACTAGGGCAGTGCATTTACAGGAAGGGGATCCAGTCCTACGAAGAGAAGAGAACTAGTCCTCTCCTGCCTCGGATGCTCACAACAGGCCTTAGAGAATAGCTGTGCCAAACATGCCCTACTTCTGGTCTGGATGTCAAGCTTATAATGCTTAAGTGCGAAAAGAATACCATGTAACCACATTACAAATGTTTGTAGTAAAGGCATTCTCGAAAAAGACTACTGAAGTGGCAGCAGCTGTTTTGGCAAAATGAGCTCTAACACGCCCCTGGCCAGGATTTCAAATACCCTTCAGAGCACAGAAAACTACATTTACTAACCATTTGGGTTCTGGGTCTCTAGACCATACTGAATTCCCTGGGCAGCATACTGAACACCAACTGACTAAAGTTTTGGGAATATAAGCTTTTGAATAAAAATAAATTAATAAAAGTAAGAAGCAGTTAAAATGAAAAGTCTACAAAACTTTCTGTAACCCTGGCTACAAAAAATTAATGTTTCTCTCTTAAGATATGGGCTGAAATAACTCACGCATTACACAAACCATAATATTAGTGTCAGACTTGAAGATTCAAACAAAATAATGGCCTAGTGTTAAAAACAGATGGATTATCATTGCCAAGGGAAAAGGCATATTCTAATGTTACGCCTTCAATTTGGTATTGCATAAGTGTCAGTACCAGCTGAATATTTTATGTTCCACACTTAAAAAGAACATTTTATGACTGAGGTTTCATATGGAGATTCAGAACAGTGACTTCCTTTTTATAAGAAACAGAATAACCATTCAACTAGCTGCAGCTGCAGGCTGCTGGATAATGAATGCCTTATCATATTATAATGAGTTATTTAAATACATTCTAGATGCCTAATGTCCTGAAGTCCTGGCAGGACATGAAATTACCAAGAAAGAAAATGTGAGATATTCTGTTTCAGCTATATTGAACACACACACACACACACACACACACACACAATGCTTCTTCTGCATGTAGAGAAACATGTCTAACATATTCTTCTGTTTTTATTCAAGATTTCTTGTCACTAATGATTCTACATGAATAACTGTTCATAAATTACTTATTTGTAATATCTAAAATAAAGGGTAACTATCAATATTCTAAGAGTGCGTGATGAACAGAGGAAGACAACAGCTGAGATGACCAGCAGCCTGTCCATTACATTGTGCTTGCTTTCTGCAAACCTAATCTATCTTGAACTGCATTTTTTATACTGCACCTTTCCTGTTACATCTCTTGGACTTTTTGAAATATAAAACATATTTCTCCAGAATACCTCTCTTGGAAGGTTTAAGGAATCTATTACCTGCTGTCTTAAGGTCTCTCCTGAATATTACTTTCTTTAGGCATGGTATAACTCACTCTATTCCCCAGAATACAGACTTCTGATGTTCTTCTTTTACCAAGACAGGATATTTAAAAGTGTCAGTAACATACGTGTCCCTAACTGATAGGGTATAAACAAGGCAGGCCCATCTCCTTTCCTTTCTTCATCTCTTTCTTACTTACTCCCACTGGACTGCTGGTGGCGATAACCTACCATTTTGAAAACTATGATTTATCCACTTATTAACTGTATCCTTATCCAGCTGACTCCACCGCCCCCCCCCCCCCCAATATATTACCTGAATATTGCACTCCGCCTTATTCATTTGCTAACAATACATTGTACAACATTCCTTTGGGAATTTGTTTTATATATCAGCTTGTAGTGCCCTAATACATTAAATGCCCCCAAAGCATAACCTGAGATGCCCACACAACTGTGGTTGCTGTTGTGAATGATGCTAACTACCACCACCACCCTGCAGGGGATTCGAACACTACCTAGGATGTCCATAGCTTCCACCGCAAATACATCTTTGCCTTGGAACATTTGGGTCCATAGCATCCATTGCAAATACAACTGTCCCTTTTACCATTCGGTAATCCCCGGTTTATCTAAATGTCACTGTGCACAGCATATCCACTTCTACATAAAATATGAATTATCAGCACACAGAAAGTAGCAGATCAAGCTTACAGTACAACTTTTAAAGTATCGTGCAGATGACACATGATAAATCCTTGTTCTCATATGTGAAACATGAGGCTATATTTATAAATGCTGTACAGTGCAAGTACTGCTAGATAAATTATAAAATTTTCCACCAGTGAATTTTTTTTCTGGAATAACTAACAAAAACTGCAACTTGCTACATCAGGTGATTATGTCATATAACAAGCTATCCTCTGACAGACGAAGAAAAACACACTGACAAAGTTCTAGAACAAATAAAAGTATCCTACAGAATCTCCTACCTGCTTACTACTGAAGCTTGAGAATCTCATTCTATGACTTTGTAATGGTCTACCAATAATATGTCTCACTTCCCTACAAAATGTTGCTAAACTTCAAGCAGCCAAAAAAAAAATTCATTCATTCATAAATACATCACATAACAGGGGAAAGCCATTGTGATACCATGCAGAAAAACAACTGGTTACTAATTAAGACAAGAGAAACTTATCTATAAGCAACTGAAAGAAAGCTACTGACCACCTTTAAAAACAGACTACTACAAAGAAATCTCAAGTAAACTCTGCCTTACAGCTACAAAGCACTCGTATACCAAGGGAACAACAGAAGGAGCTATCTACAAAACTATCCCAGTAACATGGAATACCCTGTCAGATTGAAAAACAAAAGCTAGCAAAGTAATGCTCTTTAAAACTCTTTTGAAAGTGCACTTCACTAGCAAATTTCAGTGTTACTATTACAGGGTACCAGGTCAGAGCTAGTGGACTGGCACATATTAAAAAACACACTATATCCAGAAATATGCAGTCATAATGATGCATACAGTTTTGCAACATGTGTAAATATACAACTAAATAGTGCTAGTATCCTTGTATATAATGCTGTGATCTGTGTGGATATTCATGTAAAAGTACAACTATAGTAGTTAACGAACTGTACTAGACCTCCCATTCTTGTACGTAATGGAATGGAATGATTTGTGTAAATAGTGACACAAAAGCACAGCTGTAGTTGTTACTGAATTATAAATGCTGGTTAAAATGTAATCTGAATGTAAATGCTGGTTTGAGATGAAACTCAGAAGGTAATTTGTAAATGTTATTTTGAATAGCTGGTACTGCCTTTTCACCAGGGTCATTGTTGAAATCAGTCTTTGGACCAATTCACTTAACCAGTTACAACAGCAAAGAAACAAATGAATGAAGGATGTTGTTGTTTGTCTTTCGGCTTTTCCCGGTTAGGGGTCGCCACAGCGGAGCTCCGGTCCGCTAATGATTGGCAGCTGTTTTTTATGGTGTCGAGTTGCCAGCCCGACGCCCAACCTTCAACGAAGGCACGCCCATTCAATGCATGTCTTTTGAACGCCCAATCGGCCGCATGGAGGACATGCAGACTCAACACAGAAGGCACTCCCAACCCAAGCTGAGAATCGAACGGGAAAACCTCTTGCTGTGAGGCAACAACGCTACCACTACACCACCGCGGAAGTCCAAACAAATGAATATTGATCTAAAAACATGTCTGTGAATAGCACAGGATCCCCACCCCTTAACAGGTACGAAAACCCTGAAGTTGTTTATATTTATAGCAAGATGCATGGAATACACCACTCTGCATGACATGCATGGATGCTTTGCCATCAAGAAGCTAAAAAAATACTTAAAACTTTGTTGACTTTTATTGACTCAGTTTAAAGTAATTTCAATTTGGCACTTCTTGGCCAACCACCATAAATCCAAAATCAGTTACATTAGCTTTTGTTTCTGATAACAGGTGTAGTAGCTAGGGTTTGAAAATGTACATCCTCCTAACTATTTAGTAACAATAAAAGTGGTACAGCGGTAGTGTTGTTGCCCCACAGCAAGAGGTTCTTCTGTTTGATTCACGGCTGGAGTGCCTTCTGTGTTGAGTCTGCATGTCCTCCCCGCGGTCGAGTGGCCTCCGAAAGACATGCGTGAATGGGCGTTCCTTCGCTGAAGATTGGGTGTCGGGCTGGCAACTCGGCACCATAAAAAAATCTACTGCCAATCATTAGCGGACCGGAGTTCCGCTGTGGCGACCCCTAACCGGGAAAAGCTGAAAAGAGAAACAACTAAAAGTGATGTGTCAACCTAAACCCACACATCCTAAAAGGTTTGTTTGTAATCATCCAAAACAGGGCAACTGTCTACATCAAAAAGCACAGTTTCTTCAGAATTGGAAACCTTAGCTTGAGGACAATTCAATGAAGAAACACATTTCACTTCCAGTCTCTGCTCTTCTGAGAGGAAATCTATGTCAGAAAAAGAAGAGGGAATTGTTTTTCTTTTAGAGCTCAGTCAAGAAACAGGATTTAGATCATTAAAGGCTCAAAATAAACCTTTTCTAAACCTTTCCAAGTCTCTTCTTTCCATATCAAGAAAAAAAGAGAAGCCATATTCTTAACTTTTTGTTTTCTTCTCTTTTCCTCGGAGACCTCCCTATGATGCGAAGGACACAAGTCTGGCCATAGCACAGTAACTCCTCAGTGGCTAAGGCAGGGAGGAAAAAGACCTGACCTGTAGACTCCTGAACATTTTTTTATTCTTGCAGATAGGAGAGGGAAGAACTGAACAACCATGGAGAAATTGTCTGGCTGTTCAGTTCTTATTGCAGATGGGAGAGGGAAGAACTGAACAGCCAGACAATTTCACCATGTGAAGCCTGAGTGAATTGCTAAACTTTCTAACACAAAAATCAACATTTTGAGACATAACTTTAGATCAGGAAAAGGACCTAGAAATAATCACCTTTTTGGCATCAAGACAAAACCACCATAATAGGGCAACAGCCAAGGCCAATACAATGCTGAACTGAAAGGCGATGGGGAAATGATTCAAGAGACATGAAGGAAATCTTTGCAGCTTTCAAGGTACTGGCCATACCACAGCTGGAATACTGTATACAGTTCTACATTCCCTTTGTAGGCAGAAACATTAAGACAGTACACAGAGTAAAGAGAAAGACTGTTATAAAGATTAAGGTAAAAAAAAAATCAGGAACAATTTAAGAAGCAAAAAAAAAAAACATCTACCTGCCATGATATGTTTCTGAGGGCACCTGTTCTTGATAAACTGGAAAGGGCAAAAGTATACTGTTAATCACATCCAGTCTTTCTCACATTCAAATGACTGGGAAAAATCCATTAGGTTGTGCAGACTATGATAAGTAGACATAATAGCAGAGACAAAGTGAATACATACCAAGATGATTATGAGCACTTTATATGCTATCAAAATGAAACAAAAAAGGTAGTTGTATGCAAACAGCAAAGTCAATGATGACTACTAAATCCATAGCACAAAATGCACTATAGCATAGAACTGCGATGTTCCGCATTAAACAGAAGTAGCTCTGTTTTGCGATGTTTTGATTGGCCCGTACACTGGTATATGGGCCAATCAAAAATCGCTATACACAGAGGTTCGTTTAATGCGGAACTTCGGCATTAAACACATGAAGCTCCGTGTT
>NC_056745.1:3392641-3397641 GCF_019279795.1 Protopterus annectens | reverse complement strand
TCTATGTCTAACTGGGGAATTGTGTCAAAAGCTTTGGCCACGTTGAGGTATTAGGCGAGTACCATTTTGCCTTCATCCTTTGCTTTGGTGACCTTCTCAAAATATTACTTAACAGGTTGAGTAAGCATGACCTGCCCTTGACTAATCCAAACTGAGATGGGTCTATTGTTTGGAAGTTTCGTATGCCCTGATTGACTAATTTCAAGATAAGTATTTCCACTGCTTTGCAAATGAGGATGGTCAGACTTATGGGTGTGTGGAAGGTCCTCCCCTTATGACTGTAGCTGTTCTCCATTTGCTAGGTACAAAACCTGTACGGAGGCTGAGACTGAAGTATTGCTAGGGTTGTGGCCAAATCATGCTTCATGCTATCTAAAATGCATCCAGGAATATTTTCCGGACCCATCGATGAAGTATTTTTAGCTTTTTATAGCACTTTTCGAATTTGGTCATGTGTGTTAGCTGGAGGTGAGCCAGTTTCCGGTATACCTTCAGGGACAGATGGAGGGAGAGAGAGGTAAAGTTAGAGTTAAATTTATTGGCTAGTAAGTTAGCTATATCTTCAGGCTCAATGTAGGTGACATTGGTCACAATTAACTTAGCACATTGTTACACTGTGTTTTTTTTTCCAACACCTTTACTGAATTCTCACTTGTGACATAGCTAAATTTACATTCATATAAAAGTAATCAAACTATATTAACATGACAAACACTATACATTACATATATTGCTATATATTATATAACCTAAGCAATATTACATAAATTATTACATTTCTGCCTTTTTTACACAAGAAACATCATTATTAAACTATCACTTACTACATAGCCAACCATACATTTATATAAACAAAAACAAAGCACTGCGACACAATCTTAATTGCAAGCATTTTACATCACAAACCATACTGACACACTCCCAGTTGCAAATATTATACATCACTTATAAATCTACCCAATCTTTCTCACTCAAACAGTACATAGCTCATTTAAGTCCTGCTGCCTTTTAAACCTCATTCCACCCTTGTATGTATTGTCCCTACAATTCCCATTTTTTCCTATGTAGTTTGTTCGTACCCTTTTCTAAAGGTCTCAGTTCCTGTTGTTTTTATCTCTGTTACTATATTCACTACTTCCAGTATAGTTGGTTGAGATTTTGATTTCCATTTTTTTGCAATTGCTTTTTAGGCAGCCACTATTATTAGACACAGCAAGGCCTTACCATGTCTAGGCAATTCCGATTCTGTATCATAGCTCAGAAAATTTGCTACATTGTGTTTTTGAGATTAGGAATACAAATAAAAAATACCTTGTGATGGTCTTTGGCATGGGTAGCTATTTTAGTCTCAAACTTGACTTTGGTGGATTTTATTAAGCTCCTGAGCTATTTGTTTATTTCAGTGACAATGGGTCTGACATTCTGAGAATTAGTCTTCCTACTCTTGGTCAAATTTCTTTTCCTTTTATTGTAAAACTTGTCAACATTATGGTTACTCTATGTGGGTTTGTTTCTGGGGTTTGCAATGGACTTGTTACATGGTGGCATAGTGTAGTGGTGTACATTTCTGTGTATTCACTGGAATAAACTGGTTGGTATCTGAAGCTTGTCAATGCACCATTAGGAGGACGTAGTATGTCTTAAAGAAATATCTAAAGGCACTTTGGGTGGAAGGGATCTTTGGTTTCAGTTTTATTTTAAAGGAGACTGCTCTATGGCCAAACCTAACAAGTGACGAAGATACGCAAGGGATGGAGAAAAAGGATAAAGCAAGTAATGTCAGTAGCTAGTAAAGTCAAGCTTATGGTCCACAAATTTATTAATAAAGACTTGTGGATCACTCTGCATTCAAAAGTCAGAGGGATGGAACTCTTCTATGTTCTTAAATGGCAATTTGCATATTTCCAATGATGCCTTCAAAGAGAAGGTTTGTAATCATTTTTCACAGATGGTACTTGAGTTTGTCAGAGTTATTCTGGTTTGGTCAAATATGTACTTGCTGTGGGAGCTTTTAGGACTACATATGTATCAAATAAAAAAACACCTTGTAGTGCGAGTATCAAAGAAAATCCAAATTAACATATAAACGCTCCTTTGAGGAGCCAATGAAAACAACCAAACACAGCCTGTCGCCATATTCAAAGAAAAGTTATCGACAAAACTCACAAGGGTTGGCCATTCCTATTTAAGGAAGTCACAGCACTTAGAAGAAATCCTTAGAAGTACAGACCTTGAAGAAAATTTATGGTTTGTCACTTTAGATATTATTGACTTACAAAAAGTAATTCCAGAAAGTGATGGTATGGAAGTAGTTTCAAAAGCATTGAGAAACCTGAAGTAATTTTTGAATTGATACATATTAACACTTACGAAACATTTATTTAGACTCAAAATGACATTTTTTTGTGTGTGTATCTATATATATATATATATATATATATATATATATATATATATATACATACATATATATATATATATATATATATATATAGTGTGTTTGTGTGTGTGTATATGTATATATATGTGTTTGCGTGTGTATATATATATATATATATATATATATATATGTGTGTGTGTGTGTATATATGTATATATATATATATTATATACATACATATACATATATATACATATATATATATATATATATATACGTATATATACATATATATATATATATATATATATATACACATATATAGAGCAGTTCTATAGTGTGGCACAACAAGTTACTTAAAGCTTATTTGGAAGCTAAGATTGTTCCAAGGGGACTTAGAGTGCGAAAAGAGCCTGGCCTTGGTAAGGATGATTCTGAGTTTATTAAGAAATGGCGCGATACACAGCTAGCGGCCTCGAATATGTTTATGGCATTACTTGTTGAATATTATGATAAACAACTTTCAACTTTGTTTATTGAGCTCAATGAATGTCAAGAACGTATTTTATTATTAGAATCTATGCCAGATTATCAATATTTACACACACAGTTCATGGAAGATATTGATAGATATGAAAAAGAACTGAGTGGTCGTAAAATGAAGAAATACCATAGAGATATTAATGACTTTAAAAATAACAGAGTGTTTAATTGGAAGAAGGAACGGAAAGAAGTGCATTTTGAGACTGGGAAACAGACTAGACCTAAGCGCAAAAGGGTTAGGTCTATTTTGAGGCATTCTGCCACAAGCACTTCTGAGGGTTCATCGGGATATTCAAATACTGATACAGAACCAGAATTTGAACCAGCAGCTGTTGTTTCACCAGATTTACCTGTTTCTAAAAAATCTAAATCCCCTTTAGGAGGGGTGGCCGGAAACATAAGAACTCATGTGGACATTTAGGTTCTATTGAGGGGGTTAGCCCCACAGAACCGGTTTCAGCGACATCATTAATATCTGTTAATAACATCAATGATATTAATAATATAGTGGTTAATTTGACTACTCACCAGTTCAGTTTCACTTAATTAAAATTGCTACATAAAGGTTTGAATTTTGTGCCTTCTTTTTATTTGTCACAGTATGATACTGTTTGTGATGTTAAAAACTTTAGTAGAATGCTTAATTTAAAATGTTATTTTGCCAATCAACAGGTTAGACCTCAAGTATCCAAAAGTTGTGGTTTTACTTTTAAGAAATCTAATTTTTCACCAGCATATAATAGTAGTGTTAAAATTTTTGAGCAGATGGTGCTGAAAGATCTACAAACTAAACATGTGGAAATTTTTAGGAATACTAGTCACAATATATCAAAGGATGAACATGAGGCTCTGGTCAGATTGACACAGAATTTGAATGTGGTTATTACCAAAGCAGACAAAGGAGGTGCAGTGGTTATCTGGGACAAAATGCAATATGATGTTGAGGTTAATAAGCAGTTGGATGATTCCAATTTTTATTGTCGTTTGCAAAAAGATCCCATGTTACAATTTAAAAATATTATAGATCATTTTCTAATACAAGCAGTACAGGAAAATCTGGTTAGTATTGAGTTGGTTGAACAGCTTAAGGTTGATAGCCCTACTTTTCAGTATTTTTACTTATTACCAAAAATACATAAAACACTGCAAGAGCCTCCAGGTAGACCCATTGTGTCAGGCCGTGGCTCATTAACTGAACCACTATCTGAGTACCTTGAAGGTAAGTTAAAACCTTTATTATTACAAGTTAGAGCCAGAATTAGAGATACCAAGCAGTTTTTAAAACTAATGGAAGATTTACAATTGTCCACTAATAGTAGGCTTGGGACACTAGATGTCCAGTCACTATATACTAGTATTCCACATTCAGGTGGGATAGAGGCAGTTGATTTTTGGATGCAGAAATCTGGGCTATACACACAGCTTGAAATGAAGTTCTTACTATCTCTTTTAAAGCTGGTTCTAGAGCATAATGCATTTAAATATAATAACAAATGGTACCTACAGGTTAAGGGTACAGCTATGGGGGCCACGTTTGCCCCCATATATGCAGACCTGTTTATGGGCTACCTGGAGGAAATGTTGATCTATAATGATCAATTTCCTTTCTCTGAGCATCTTAGTATGTGGCGTCGGTATCTTGATGATTGTTGGGTGGTATGGGAGGGCAGTATAGAAGAATGGTTAAGTTTCAAGACATATTTAAATTCCAATATATTTGGAATAACCTTTATTGGGAGGTTAGATTTATTTACCATAGATTATTTGGATGTGAATGTCACCAAAGCTATTGATGGTACAATAATTACTTCTTTATATAGGAAACCATTTTCGAAAAACTCTATACTACATGCGAATAGCTGCCACCCACCCCATACTATCAAGAATATACCAAAGGCACAATTTAAAAGGATTAGAACTATTTGCTCGGAGGAAAGAGATTATAAACAAAATGCACAAGATTTAACTTCTAGGTTTAAAGTTAGGGGCTATCAAACCAGAATGATTAAACAGGCTCATGATGAGAGTAGGATATTAGATAGGAGTTTACTCCTACAAGATCGAGAACAATTGGCAC
>NC_056745.1:3382641-3387641 GCF_019279795.1 Protopterus annectens | reverse complement strand
TTGGTCTTTCCTCCCTTATTCTGAGTAATACTCTTGTAAGAAAAGGTAGAGGGGGAAATGCATAGATTGAGAGCTTTGCCCAGTGATAGGATAGGGCATCTACTATCCAGGCCTTGCTGTGAGGTTCCATGGTGCAGAATTTGCTGAGCTGGTGGTTGCAGGGAGAGGCAAATAGGTTCACCTTCGGGGTATCCTATTTCTGGGTCACAAGGCTGAAGGTGTTGTGGTTTAATTGCCACTAGTGTGGGTCTAGGAGACTTCTACTTAAGTTGTCTGCCAAAGAGTCTTGGTTGCCTGGAAGAAATTGGGCTTGCAGGTGAATATGCATGGCTGAGGCAGTGTTCCAAAGGGTCATGGCTAGCCTGCAGAGTGAGTAAGAGTGAGTTCCCTCCTGCTTGTTGATGTACTACATCACTGTGGTGTTGTCGGTTTTGATTAGCAGAGGACCCGGAGAGAATAGGGTTCTGAAAGCTGTCAGGGCATGCTGAACAGCTAGCATCTCTTTTTTGGGTGATGTGCAGATGAATTTGATTTGGGCTCCAGTGGCCCTGAATGCACCTGCCATCCAGGTGTGCACCCCAGGCCTATTTTGATGTGTCTATGGTTAGGGTCTGGGCAGCATGGGGTTGTGAAAAGGGAAGTCCCTTGTTGTGGTTGCATGCTGCTGCCCACCAAATAAAATCTTTCCTTAGACAAGGTATCATAGGTATAATAGATTCCAGGTCGTGAGAATGTTGGCACCAAAAGTTTTTTAAGAACCACTGAAGTTTCCTCATATGCAGTCTGGCATATGGAATTAGGAGAATGCAGGAGGCCAGGAACCCTAGAACTTGCAGGATTTCCTTGTGGATAACTGGGTTCTGATGGCCAGCTGAGAGAAGTAGCCTGTCAGATAGGCATTCTGGAGTAAGGAATGCCATCTGGGATGCTGTGTCCAGGCTTGCTCCCAGGAATACAATTTTTTTGACTGGGGACTAGTTTGGATTTCTTTATGTTGATAGTGTACCCCAGTGAGGTTAGTAGGTCCTTTACAAATGTCAGGTGCTGTAACAGCTTTTCCTGACTGTCTGCCTGAATCAGGCAGTCGCCCAACTAGGGGTAAATTTGAATATTTCTTTGTCTGCAAAAAGCAATGGCTGGAGCCAGGCATTTTGTGAAAACTCTGGGAGCAGTGGATAAGCCAAAGGGAAGTGCAGAGAAATGACAATGCATAGATCCTGCCCTGAAATGTAGATATTACCTGCAAGAATCCCTGACTGGGATATGCAGATAGGCCTTCTCTAGGTCTAGGGTGGCTAACCAGGCATCTTTGGACAGCATACAGTGAAGCTGCTGTAGGGTGAGCATTTTGAATTTTGGTACCACCAGGAAGGTGTTTAGGATGGATAGATCTAAGACTGGAAGCCAGGTGCTCTCTTTTCTGGGTACCAGGAAAAGTCTGGAATAGAAACCTTGGGCTATCTGTTGTGCAGGAACAGGCTGAATTGCCCTCAAGAAGAGCAGGGAATGAACTTGGTTTTGTGCCTCTGCCCACTGGTTTGGAGGAAGATCTGGGAACCCTTTTGGGGTTGGCAGAGTGTGGAAATAATATTTGGACCCCTGAGACATTATGAGGAGGGCCCATCGATCGTTGGTGATGGAGGCCCTGTTTTTTGCATGGAAGGCAAGTTTTCCTCCTAGGGGCATGAGCAGATGGGCAGAGGTGAGAGGAGGAGTTGAGAAGTCATTGTGAATTCTTTCCATAAGTGGGTGGCTTAGCACTCCCTGTTTTAGAAGTGGAGGTACTCCATTGCTTAGATCTCTTCATACCCTGAGACTGCTGTCAAGGGGGTCTGCTTCCCATAGATCTAGTCTGAGGTGGCCTTGAGGGGGCTGGAAAGGAATTCTGGAGGCTGTACTTGCAAATAATTTTTAACTGTCTCCATAGACTTAGCTTTTTCTTCCATCTTTTTTAAAATATGTTCTGCTTTGATGCCAAACAGATTGTCTTTGAACAGTGGTGCAGCCAATAATTTTGATTTGGCATGGTCTGGCAAGGGCTGTTCCTTCAACCAGGCATGCCTTCTAAGTACAAAACCTGTGACTGCTGCCTTGCAAGATGATTCTAGGGCATCAAACCCACATTGCAAGGTATGCTTACTGACTTGGCTTGCAGAATGCATAAGCTCCTGTAATTCTTTATTTTCTGCACAGTCAGGGAAGGTAGATAATTTTTGTTTAATAAGTTCCATAGTATGTTGCTGGTATTTCAGCATGTGGAACTGACAATTTAATGCTCTAATGGCAAGAGTTGCAGAGGTGTATCTGTCTAAACCCCGGGAATCACTGTCCGAAGGGGTGGGATTCTTAGCTGTGGTTGCTTTTATTCCTTTAGGTCCTTGGGAGATGACCTCTGGGTCAGCAGTATGATTTTTGAAAAGAAATATGTGAGAGTCAGGGACTCCTTAGTACTTGTCAGGTTTCCTGGGAGTAGGGAAGTAGAGTATCAGGAGTTAGACTGGATTTCATAAAAACATCATCCACAGCATCTACAACAGGAGGAATAGCTAAGGCTCTGTGCTGTGGTAAATCTAAAAATTTCGAGTCTCTTTTTGGACTGAGGATAATCCTGGCATTCCCAATGGAAATGCTCTCTCAAGGTATGTAGGGTTTCACCAAAAGAAAAATTCTCTGAAGGAGAGGTAGAAGGAATGGATTCCTCTGCATCTGAATCCTCATAGGCAGATAAGGGCATGTCTTCATAATCAGAAACCTCAGAGTCATCGGACTCTTGGTCAGATAAGGCTGCTGGGGACAAGTCTCTTTTCCTTTTAGCATGGGTAGGCTGGCTTCCCCAAATCAGCATGATACAGTCTTCTACCAATTTAAGCATCTGAGATTGAGGCAAGGAAGTGGTCGTTTGGGTCGTCGTTTTTTTAGGCGTAGTTTGTACTCTGGGCCTTAGAAACTTGGTAGTTTTAGAAAGAACTGAAGATGTGAAAGAAGTCGTCGGTTTGTGTCAAATATCGGTAGTGAGAAGAACTTCCTCAGAAGCTGGTGCCTGCACAGCTGCTCCAGACCCATCCAAGGTAGAGACATCCACAGGTTCCTTAGTCAAAGAAGATTCTCGCGGCATGCCAGACTCCGAATGGGTCTCGGCAGTGGCCTGTGAATCCATAGAATTGGGCATCAGGGGTTGCGAAAGGACCTGAGTACTGGTGAACTGGCAACTAGCTTAACGGAAGCGTCATAGGGAGTTTTGGACCTGGGCGGTCTGTCTCTGTCTTTATCCTTATGTTTTTTTTCGGAAGATCGGTAGTTGGATGGCTTACCGAAGACATTTCAGAATACGGAGATCAAGAGCGAAAGTATTTAGCTATGATAAGAGCCCGACAACGTATAGTTCTGGCATTGAACAAAGCACAAAACCAACAGTGAGGGATGTTGTGGTCTGGGTCTAAACAGGTGACGCAGTAAGAATGGAAATCTCGGTGTGGTTATTTGCTTTCCACAGGCGAGACAACTTTTCCTGACATCGGTTAGAGCACAAAAAAAGGATCCCCAATGGGGTACTCGGCTTTAGAAGACTTCAGCTTCAATTTCGGAAACAAAAACTTCGGTAGCGGACGACCGGCACTCATGCGAACTGCTTTTGCTTTGGGCTCCTTGGCAAGAAAGACTGATGCAATGGTGTCAACTGCCTGTTTTTATACCACTGACGACCTGACGTCAGTCCTGGAGTGACAGCAACCGATGCAGAAATGCTAAGCCTCTGGTATTCGGGCCAACTGAGGGCTAGCCCTGGCAGGATAACCTTAAGTGTGATGACTGCAACAGTGAAACATGAAGAACATCTCTGGTTTCTGAGCTTAACCAAAGTCTGTTGAAAACAAGAGACATTAATTATTCTTTTGCCATCAGGTTATTTAACTGTGTATTTGACCTCTTATAGCTATAAATAGTCCAGCTCAAAGGAGAAGGAAGAGACTGGAGTGTTACTTATCAAAATGTCCATGTAGGTAACTGGTTATTTTTAATATTTAAAGTAACACACAGTTCAACCCGTTTTTTGCTTTCCCCCCTTATTCCAATGGAAAGCAATGTCCCATCTGTACTTTCCTTTTATTTATTTATTTTAAATCTGTCCCTTTGTAACATTTCTTATCAAATATTCCCATTAAGGCTTTTATCAGGTTATAACCTCTGGCAGTTCACTGAAGATTTTCCTAAACACTGCTTTTGTTTATTTGGTCAATTCGATCACGTGGTTAATATCCTTATGTCGGAAGATTAATGTATTCGGATACCTGATCTGGAACTTGAATCTTTTTGCTATTAAATAAGCACAGAATGGAGATAATTGCCTTTGCTGTTTTATCTGGAAGGGTAAGTGCTGTACAAACGATATTTTGCTTCCATTTTATAAAGTAGATTTTTTTCTTTGCTGCCATTAAAATTTTATAAACATCTTGATGGTTAAGAAATTTAGCATATATGTGTCTTGGTTTGTTCAAGTTTTGTGTTTTGCAAAGAGCTCGTGTGCTCTTTCAATCATCATCATCTCACCAGCTTCTGAATTGTTTTGTAAAAGGCGACCCACAACTTGTTTCATTGTTTTTATTAGTTGTACTTGTTTGTATCTTTCTGGGATACCTTAAATTAGTATATTGTTCCTCCTACTTCTTGCCTCCAATTCAATGATTTTCTGTTGCATCTCATGTACCTTCTTGACATTTGTTTCATTTTCTTTTTGAGTTTGGTCTATTTTTATTTCAATTTCAGACAATTTAGCTTTGTTTTTTTTTTTCTAGTCAGGAAGCTATTTGACTTGATGTGTTTCCGAACCCTGAAAGTTGGTCTGAAAAGTTATAAATGGCTATTTGGAGAGGTAATGCAGATTTTAGGTTGGATGTTTGCTCCGCTTTAGCTTTTGTAGAGAGTTTCAGGTTCTTCTGTTTTGTGGTTCTTTGCCTTTTAATTATAGTTTCTTTTTCAGGCATAACCACTTGTGAGTATTTAGT